>NW_028230450.1:15084370-15368977 GCF_043228905.1 Azolla caroliniana | reverse complement strand
ACACGAAACAATTGTGTTTGCCGAATGGGAAACACTTTTGCTCAAATGCCCCATTCATGTCAGAAGATGGACGAAAACAATGTTTGCCTCTTTTATGTTTCAAAGTCCGTCAATAGCTCCCTTCTAATGCCGTTCCTATGGGAAGGCATGCAATGTGTTATGCCTTTGCTCATCGAAATTTGCCAAGAATTCCATTGATGTGGTGTGAATCCAACAATGGGCCAAGTTTTGACTAAATGTCTAGACTAAAGTCCATGTCGATATGGCACAAAATTGCTGCCATAAGAAAGAACATGAGGTGAATGATTTCTTGTTTGTCCTCTAATAGGATTGACAAGAATTTTTTCACCACGAAGTAAGAGTTTTATTTTCACTGAATGACCCGTACATCCACATTGATTGAATGATTGATTGTTTTCTACCTTCTATTATTAGTAATCGAAAGTGCTCCTTAGTTACATTATCATTTGAAGCATTGCAAACTTCTAAAATTTAAATATGAATTCACATTCTCATGTTATTTGAACCACTTTAAACTTCGTTGTTAAGAGAGCTAAGCATAAATTATAACATTTTTTTTATCTTAGATCTAAGCTTTTTATTCCTCCAAATCATGTGCAAGAACTAAAGATCATTTAAAATTTCTCATAGTTATCTCTTAGAAAGCATGGATAAGCTACCGTACACAATAGGGATAACCGACGACAACAATACACAAAACGATTACATGATCATATGTTTGGAAAGTAGTAGTAAAATCTAAAGTATCAATTTATGTCCATTATCCAAACCATTTCTTTTCATTTTTTAAGAGAAGAAGAGGAGCAATTGCTTGCATTATGTAACCATGATAGCATGTGGGCATACATTTACCACGAATAAAAGATAAAGTCAAGTTCAACACATCCATCTTTATAAGCTCTAGCTAAGAAAATAGTAATGATTCAATAAGTGATAGGCACCACCATCGAAATTCAATGGTGCATCATGATTCCAATCCCACTGGTCTCATCTATTTAAAAATCGATATCAAACCTCCTTAGCTTCACGTGAACTTCTTATTGTGCTCGCCACAATCAGCTTTCTTGTCGTAATACTCAACTTTGTTTTCCTCTTCGTAACTCTCAATTACAGGCAATTTTAGAACTTGTCCTAAAAGAATAGATGCTTGTTTTCAAGAAATGTGTATTGAGAAGCAAATTTTTATGCTCTCTTCAAGTTTATCCATAGTGTAGGCTCTCCCCATGCATGTGTATGTTGATTTAACAAAAACTATGATGGTTCAAAGAGGAAGGATTATGATATGTGGAATAACTACCATAACTTGTGATATAATTGACTTCAAAGTGAGAAATACCTTACAAGCAAGCATGCTTGAAATTATGCATGTTATAAAACCACTCTTAGCCAGAAAAGAAATATCTTAAGAAGGGATTATGTTTTAAAACAAGAATGAAAATGCAAACATTTGTGCAAAGGAGTGTTTGTGGTAAGAGGTATTTGCTTTACAAGATCAAAATGCCTTAGCATCAAGTTTATTGTAATTTACATATTCAAGTACTGGAAGCCATGTGATTAACATATTTAGTATCTCAACAATGAAACAAATCTACATGATGTGACCTTGAGCACATAAAATAGGACACATTCACCTATATGCCCCAACTCCGTATGTAGTTCCACATGTGTCTGTCTAAGTACGCATCATGATGTTGAGGCAATACACATGTATTTTGTATTTCTATAACTCGACATGTTGGAAAGTTATAGAGTTATCACGATGATTTAAGGTACATACATGTATGCGTTTTTCTTGTTCTCAAGGCATGGTGGGAACATAATGTTCGCCCCATATCAAATCAATATAAACAGATATGCCCACATAAAGAACGAGGAGAACATTGACTCGACACTCACTAAGGTAATAGATAAAGGCACAAGTAATTACTCGTTCTACATTTTTAAGTGCCACAACCAGTTTTGAAGTTGGAAGAAACCATAGAGATACATGATCTAAGATCTTATAGAGATCTCAATAGGGAGCTTGATTGATGCAAGAGCCATGTTAATGACATTTTATGCATACTTTATGCAATAAAACACTTTGAGAATATCTTTGTTTAGAAGTTGAAGTAAAAAGATATTGCAAACACTTTTGGAAATCATGTTTTGTTTCTTTGTTCCTTGTTAAACCTTTTTCTCTTGTTGAATCATATGGAACAAGTTAAATGTAGTGTTATGCAAGTTTGAATTGAACATAGAAGAGTTGAATTTCCACATTGGGACAACCAGATTTAAGAAATCGAATAACCATACACTATGCTATATTTTCCCAACTTCTTTTGACACAAGAAAAGTATTGGAAAGTGTGGAAATGGTTGTGGTGATGAAGAATATCAAGCTACCTATATTTCTTGTGGAGAGTCAAGACCATAATAAGGAAACAAACCATATGTTTGTCCAAAAGCGATGTGATTAACATATTTTGCACCTCATGCCGAGAATTGTAAGTTTGTCACCAATGTGGAAGTTAGTCTCTTGTTCGAAACTTGTGGATGAGTTTTGATGTGAAGTTTTGTCCTGCGTTTTGGGTTCTTTGACATTCATATATGAATGTATAAGTCGTAGAAAGTATTGCAAACAACTTTCGATGTCATCTTTTGTTTCTTTGTTGCTTGTTAAGCAATTTTCTTTATTTGGAACATACAGGCCCAATTAATGGCAATGCATATGGATCCTTTGATTCCTCTGGAGGATGACATTATGTGCAAGTTTGACGTAGATGCAAATGAGAAGAAGTTTGACCCCAATATGGTTAAGTTTAAGAAATTGAATATCTACATGGACGCTTTAAGTTAAAATCATTAGGGTCTATTTTTGCAACTTGTTTTGAATCAAGGAGGAAGATAAAGTTGAAAGGTCGCACCATTGATTTTTGCATTAATGGCAAAAGGGCCTAACCGTTGATAATCCAATTTATCACATGGTCCAATAGTCTTTATATGACGTTGTAATAACCATACTCGATCTCCAACGTGAAAAGTAAATGGAAGCCAATATTGATCTACATTGGATTTATGTGTTACTTGAGCTTCATGTAGATGTCTGGAAAGTTCCACGTGAATCTGCCATACTCAAATCATAATAATCTAGAGTGCTAACATTTGTTGGCAATTCAAGAGCTTCTAATAAACACCATTGAGGATGGAACCTGTGTATGCATAGAATGGCGTAACCCTAGTAGAGGAATGTATAGATTGCTTATATGCAAATTCTACAAAATGTAATATATTGGCCCAAATCATATTGTTGATAACTAATAAAGAATCAAAGATACTACTCTAACATTTGATTTGGCATATGCTCTATTTGACCATAAGTCTGTGGGTGATAACCTAAGGAGAGTTTGTAGGAAACTTTAGCATTGCGAATACATACTTTCAAAACTTACATATAAATTGTGGGTCATTATCACTGACGATGTTGTCTAGAAGACAACGATGTCGAAATACCTCACGAATGACTAGGTCTATTGTTTTGTCATTAGTGATGTTTTTAGTGCATGGAATTAAGATAACAACCCCTTCGAATGTGCAATATCTAAAATAGATGCCATGGCTGTCAGCACGCGGACAAGAGAAAAGGGATAAGGATATTTGGAAGAAGCGGAATGGAGATATTATTATTATTATAAAGAGAGAATATTATAACTAGTAGTTTGCACACGGACAAGAGAAAAGATAGAGTTTCTTGTTGAAGTAGAATGGTGAGATATTTATTATAAAGAGAGAATGTTACAACTAGAGAATTAAGAGAATGATTGATAATGTAGGCTAGAAGGCTGGAGACCGGTGTTGAACCGGAATAACTTGAAAATAGCGAGGGGCTTCAATTTATAGGAGTAGGTAATGACACATGCAAGAGCAAGCAATGTCACATGTCATCCCTTCATGAGTTTCCTTAAATGTTCTAGAAAGTTCCACAATGTTCCATAATGATTTAGAATGTTCTATAATGTTGTATGCATACATCTCTTAATATTGACATTAATTATTGTCACATAATCTAAATGACCTAGTGGGTAAGGTGTTATAAGATGAGTGCCAAGGTCGAGGGTTCGAGCTTTGGCATGACCAATAATCATGACAATGGCTTGCTTGGAATTAGTAATGGTTGTAATAATCCACAAGGGTGGTGTCGAGGCATCTTTGCTCTACAACATGTGTCACACGTGTGAACATAATCTTTGATAAATTTACGTTGATTAGGCCACTAGAATATAAACATAGGCGGTTTGCTTGATGTCATTGTTTTCCCTTCTCTAACAATAGTCCATGAGGATGCATTGCATCAATTTCCACTTGTTGGAGGTATTTGCAGAATATGTATTTTATGATTCCCTTGGGGAGGGTTTTGCTATGCTTGATGCATATATGGGCTCTGATCTTGTTATTGCCTTTTGTTGTTGTCGTTCTGCATGTTGCTCGAGAATCTGATTATCGCACCGTACTACTTGAATGATTGCCTCTACGAGTGATTGTGATTCCTTTGGAAATGTGTGGAGTAGATCCTTTACATCATCATTGTGTAACCCAAATCATAATTCCTCCATTAATGTTTGATCATCCCATGGAATATGGGTTGTGAGTACACGAAAATCAACCGCATAGGTTGAGGTTGGATGACCACCTTGTTGTAACCTTAGGATTTTGTTAATTGCTATTCTAGCACTATTAGTATCTCCAAAACATTCCTTCAATTCACTAATGAATTCCTCGAAATGATTTAACAAGGAAGATTCTTTTTCGAACAATTAAGCAACTAGGTTGATGTTGTACTGCTTAGTAATGTGTCTACTAATCCACTCGCGATGCATCAGTTGGATATCCAAAAGGATGCATTTGGATTATTAAACATACATGATTGAGGAACTCTCTAAACGGTGATTGTTCCATCAAACTTCATGGGGAAATTGATTGTTGGCTCTATAAGGATGCCTTGAACTCTCATTGCTTGTTGTGAAGGCACAATACTTGCTTCTAATTGTTGTACTCCTAATGCCAAACCTTGTGTTGTTGCTTTTCTATGGTAATTTGTTGAAAATCACCCAATATGTGTTGATTTTCTTGTTCCAACACCACGAACTTTCCCTTCAAGCATTGAAGCCATATTTTTTAATAATACAATTAGTATTATGTGCCTCCCTTTTTTCCCTCTCATATTCTGTGTTTCTTGTTCAAGCTTCCATTGATATCTGTCTTTGTGTTTCATCAAGTACATCGAGTGTACCATTGTTCTAGACAAGCTCATGACTTTGTTCTTTATTAGACGACCAAGCAAGTAGAAATGATGATTCATGAGTGAGTGAGCTACTAAGAAGAAAGGAATAGAGTTGGAGATCAAGTGAGGAGAATGAGCACGCAAGACGATAAAAGAGAGAGTACATGAGCACAAGATTTAATGAGAGAATGAGAAGGAGAATAGTTTCTATTATCTGAGAAGAGGATTTGATGAGCAAAGTCAAAGGACACAAAAAGGAACATGGGGGAGACAAGGGAGCAAAGAGGCATGTGATAAAACATTGATAAGCAAGACAAACTAATTAACACTCAAGTGGCAAGACCAATGTTGATCTACTTGAGATCAACTTGGGGGAACCCCCTTCATATACATAACATTGGCATGACCTTGAATTGAAAATAAAAATTTGTATTCCCACTAAAAGAAATATATAATTTTTGATATTAAAAGTAACAAAACTCAAAATAGACAATGCAATTCAAATATCAGATCTCCATGTTTTAACTGCGAGATCTCCTTGGTGGGCTTAACACTGTTGCTCCCACTAGCTCAAACAGTTTGACCAAGTCTTGTATCTTAGGAACTCATGTGAATACAATATGGTGGACATTTTGGGCATCCCAAGCATGTAACTTAAGAGAACTCATGTGAATCCAATATGGTGGACATTTTGAGCATCCCAAGCATGTAATTCATTCAATTGAGTTTCCCATCCAACATTGTCTCTATGGACAAACCATAAAGCCAATTTAAATACAAACTTAAAAATCTCTACAAGATCTATTAGAGACATGTACTAAAGTAAGCATTAGATAAGGATAGATCTAGGTAGATAGAAAGAAAGGAGAGAGAGAAAGAAGGGTGTCGATCCACCTGACCACCCCCGAGCGAGGGGATCGAGACGGACTCAAGCCTTGATCGGCATCCCATACCACAACCGTGGCATCAAGTCATACCTGGTGTTGGTGCGCTCACTACAAGAGTTGACCCACCACAAGACAAAGTCAACAAGATAATCAAATGAGAGTAGCTAGGCCTCTATTTATAGCGATACTCAAGGCCCCCAACTATGTTCACACTTGGCCTAATGGGTTGTCTCAATCTCGAGGATTTAAAAGTAATCCTCCCCTTCTTAACACTCTTGTTTAACCCTCACACTTATCCACATGTATAGAATACTACGGTAAATTCCATACATGCCCGTAACAAGATCGATTAGATGAAGACATGGAACGATGAATGCCTCCACCCCCCACCCCCTTGACAAGTGGGGGTAGAAAAGGAGTGCTACAAAGGAGAGAGAAATATGAAGAAATGAAGATGAAGTACTTTTCTTTATCTATATGCTACTCTTTTGTATGCTTTCAACACATACCCTCCATAAAGAATGATTAAAAACAAAGGAAGACAAGCGCACTATATTAAATACAAACACTAGTTGAATGAGAGGAATAGAGTATGAGAGAGAACTAAGAGAGCAATAATACATTATCTTTTTTAGGACATGAAAACTCCAATGCATTGTGTTAACAAAGAGCATGTAGCCACATAACTTATGATTATCCATTAACTTGGTTACATTACAATACCACTCAATTTGGATAGATAACACAATCACCCATCTCACTCAAACAATAGCATCAAACTTCACCTCTTACCATCATTCATTCACTTCAGCTGCATTTTCTTCAATTTTCTTCCACTACTTATTTTGCTACCTCAATTTTCTTCTAGGCATACCGAACATCCAATAACATTTCAACAAATAAACTGAAAATGAACATTCTGTAATAATTATATGTTTTAACCAACACTAGAGATTCAAAATCTTAACATTCCTACTTTCTAACCATGTATAATTCTATATATGCTTAAAATTGAGGGTCAGCCTAGAATAAGATAAAGAAAAACATGGCAACAAGCTCTGGATGGGAAAAAATGACCTTCCATGACTTAACTGCACTTTCTCTTAAGTTTGCATTATTACCACTAATGAAGACTCAAGGATGAGCCATTGGTAAGGATTCAACTTAGATTCTCCTGATACTTTTTAAGTTATAGAGATTCGCTCATAACTCAATGCATACATTTGTTAATGCTTGAAGAAAATCTTATAAAGAACTTCAGGTATCTCCACTAATTCAACCTACAAATACATACTACGCTTATGTTACCATTCTAAAACACTTCAACTAGAATCTGTGCGCATATAATGTAGTGTATTAAAAGTTTGTAATTTGCAGAGCTTGATTAAAACATTTTCTATTTCTTATAAAATGCTTCACAGTTAAAACTTTCAAGATCATGCACATTTCAATCCCAAAACCATTGCTTTCGAACTGTCATTTCTGCAATCGGTTGGCACGGTTAAATAACAAGTTTTGCAGTAATCATCCACATCCTTGGTCTGATAAGTTTTCTAACACAATAGAAGGATACCAACTAATGAAAAGAGACATGAAAACCACCAAAACCCTCTACACATCAAATGTGTTTCCATAGATCTAATTGTGAAGAATGGGTAAGAGTAAAAAGAAACTTCTACAGATAGATCATTTGTATCATTGTTAAAGTTGTCTAATGCCCAATGGGAGAAGAACCCACACTACAATCAAAGATGAGAAAGAAGGAAGTACACCCAGATGAAAAAATATATCAACAATCTTTTAAAAACAATACATTTAAACTCAATAGAGCTCTCAACACAAGAGCCACTTTCTCATAGTTAAAAAAATATTTCCCTACTCACCTTCTCAATAGCCAAAAACTTCGCACTTTAGAATCTATTATCAAGAATCTAAGACATCCGTTGAGCAGCCTCCTTAGCAATAACCTTTTCTTTAGCCTTTGTCTTTGCTTGCGATTTTACACCCATGATACCACCACCCCATTGACGTCGAAGATCATCAAAACGATCATTAAAATTGGCCTACCATTCCAATGAAATAGCAATTAGATACACGAATTCTCACCTACGAGTAAACAAGCAACCTGAAAACAGATGACAGAGTTTTACCTTAACTGCCTCGACAATCTTACTAAATTCAAGCTTGTCTTCATTTTTTACTGAGGTAAGACACAAGGCAGTTGCAGTTTTCGAATGGACGATCTTCAGAAGATGAAAAAAGAGGGAGAGTTTTAAACTACAGAAAATATAGATATTACTTGACAAGCGAAATAAAACAGGTCAGTTCATCACCAGAAGATCTCTTTCTTTGAAAGGCTAGTTTGCAGTCAGAATGTACACTTAAAGAAGAAGAAGAAAACAGCTTACCTGCCCAAGCCGAGCCTTTCCCTTAACAATGCAGTAAGGAATGCCCATTTTTCTACACAGAGCAGGAAGCCAAATAACCAACTCAATTGGGTCAACATCATGAGCAATCACAACAAGCTGAGCTTTTCCCTGTCATATATACATAGATAGATAAATAAATATAAAAAAAAGCAAGAGCATGAATAAGAACAAATACTCTGAAGCGATTTCACAAATGACTCGAATAACTTAAGTTGTCATATAATAATACCTGTTCGATGAGATAAGTCACGTGATTGATCCCATACTTGACGACAATGGGCTTCTTGCTCTCGATGGGTTTGCCTTCGGTCTCGGCTTGTGCTTTCTTCAGAAGCCTTTCCTTCTTAGCTTGCTTGTCTTCCGGTCGATACTTGATCAACATCTTAAAAAGGCTTGAGGCTGAATCACACCACACAAAAGAACATCAGAACTCCAAAATGAAGGAAAAATCCTATGTTTTTAATGTTAAAAAGACAATGCGGGAACTAATTACTAGTGTTGGCACACACATACATATATATATACTATATAATGATGAACAAGAGACAGACCTAAATTCTTATCAAGAGTCTTGGTGAATTGATTCAATGCTGGAGGAACTTTGAGACGTTGATTGAGAACCCTCTTCTGCCTCTGGATGCGTACATATTTCGGCCACTTCACGAACCGGTGAAGGTCTTTCTTCGGGGGCAGAGCTCCTCCAATGCCAAATTGCTTAGGCCTCTTCTCAAAGAGAGGGTTCACAACCTTCTCTTGGACCTGAAGAGATGTTTCCGATTCAGAGACAGTGACAAAAAGAGACACAACAATAGAAAATCATCAGAGGGATCCTTCCACATCCAGTGTCATTGTATATATGGAATATATATATATATGTATGTATGTATATATGTATATACAAGAGAAAGAAAAAGATTAGCATTTCCATATAAACCTAAATTAATTTCATGAACATGAATGGCAAAATGAAAGAAAAAACTCTAGTACGATGATAGACGTTCCACCTTTTTCTTCTCAGGTTGAGCAGGCACCGCAACCTTACCGCCTCGTTTGGGAGCCTACAGAATCAAGCAGACAAAGACGGTGAAACAGATTGATAAATGTGACATTACAAAGAAAAAAACATAAGAAAACTTCCAATTTCAAAAGTTTATCTAACTTCAAGAGAAAATTTTACATCCGAATCTGTAAAGATATAATAAGTTTCATCGATCGCCAGGTCAAACTCCAGCAGAGAGCAATATAAGATTTATATTGTGCGACCATGGCCAAAAAACACTGGCACATCCTTAAGATCAAGGCCAAAAAGACCATCCTTCACTAAAATTAAGGCGAAAACACATAACATTCATGTTGAAAACCGAGACCTAACAGGCCATCTTCTATGATCTTTAAGCAGAATAAAAATAGCAGCAGAGGGATCTGAAGAAAGCTTGTTTCAATCTATTCTATAACAGGGAAAGCATCACACTCACAGACACATAGAGATTCACCGTAGTCACAGATCAACACAAAAGGACTGGTCTGATAAAGATAAAGACAAAGACAAAGACAAACAAAAGACTAGGAATGGGAGCAAAGAGTTGCCTTCATTCTGACGTACAACACAGAGAAGCTTCAGGTATCGAAAAGGGAGAAAAGGTAAAAGAGGTACCATGGGAAGACAATGTTGATGATGGCGACAGTGATGCCGAACGATGGATGGATCAACGAAGCTTAACCTGCAGCAGAAACCCTCTCTCTCTCTCTCTCTCTCACTCACTCACCTTGTCCCCAAACCCTAACCCTAAAACCAGTGTGTCCTTATTTGAAGGATAGATTCACACCAGCTTTTGGATTTTCACTCTTTGATTAAGAAATCTCACATAGGCTTGGAAGGTTCCATGATGGGTACATGCCGGAAACTTCTTGATAGAATGAATGAAGATGGGTGCATGGAGTAGGCCGGGAATGCAAATGCGAGAGAAATGCCGCGTAGACTTACAGGGTTCCATGATGAGTGCAAACCGGTAGAAACCGCTCAATCGCTCGGACACTTCTCTAGAGAATGAATATATATATATACATGTGCATGCAGAAGGCTAGGAATGCAAATGCCATGACCATCGCAATCTAGGACCAACTAGATCGAGCATTGACACCCAACACTTCCTACCCAGATACTCTTCTGGACGATCAACACCCAATGGTAAGGAAGATCCGAGGATCCAAGTGTTTGAGACTTTGTTAGGTGCAGAGGAGAGGACAAGCACGTGATGTGGTCTCCATCAAATGAATAGAAAAAACAAACATCTTTGTGGCCATGTGGCTAGTGTCCTAGTTTGTGGTGAAATGGTCGGAGCCAAAATATTGATCGAACCATTGCCCTCGACATTTGATAATTTGGTCACAACTCTCACTATTAACTAACTTAGAAACACAGTTGAGGATCCAAGTGTTTGAGACTTTGTTAGGTGCAGAGGAGAGGACATGCAATTGGTGTGGTGTCCATCACATGAATAGAAAAAACAAACATCTTTGCGGCCATGTGGTTGGTGTCCTAGTGTTGGTGAAGTTGGCAAATGGTTGGAGCAAAAATATTGATCTAACCATTGCCCTCGACATTTGACAATGTGGTCATGACTCTCACTATTAACTGTTGAGTGAGCAAGCTCAACCGTATCCGGATCGGCTGAACAAGCAAGAGCCGGATCGGTGAGCCGGATTCAAATGTGAATCGGAAGGCTAGTAGTAGCCTATACTCCTAGACTACTAGGTAGTCAGAGTCCTCATAGTTAGTGTCAGTCGCTCGTATGAGCATTGAAGTACATAGTACTCCTATCAGTCCTTTTGAGGACTTGTATAAATAGTGTTGTTTAGCACGTTGTATGTACAGAGCATGATAGAGTGATACAAGAGTGTTATTTTTCTTAATAGAGTTTATGTTTTGCTCTCTCTCTCTCTCTCCTGTGTGTGCTAAATACTCTCAAGCTTCCATTGAACCTGTGTTTTATTCTCTGTTGCTGCTCGACTAAACCGGTTTTGTCAAGCTTCTGCATGCTAATTTTTACATGGTATCAGAGCGCGAGGGTTGAGACTCCTCTACAGCCGACAGATGCTTCTGAAGACAAATACTAACAACGGTGAAGAACAGTAGAGAACCGAAATGGACAAAGGTATGGCAAGTTCGCTTCCCACAGAAAAGCTCGACCGGAGCAACTATGCATCCTAGTCATATAAAATGCACCGGTACCTGCTGGGGTTTGGATACTGGAGCTATGTGGAAGGAACCAACGAGGTAGCACCGGAGCCGGCACACAAAGACTTCCTAGGATGGGAGCAAGGAGCGAGCCGAGTATTGTATTGCCTCATGTCCGGTGTGCAAGATAAGATGCGTGGCTACATCAAGGATGCAAAAACGCCAAAGAGGCCTGGGAAATCTACGGAAGATTTTCGCCGCAAGTACCACAACCCGTAAGTTGCAGCTCTGGCAAGAGTTGAATAACATCCGGCAGAGAGATATATCGGTTACAGACTACACCACCAAGATTAAGGAGATCTACGATGCACTCGGATCCATCAACGTAACGGTGGAAGAAGACGAGATGGTCCAGATCAGTCTTGGTGGTCTAGCACAATGGTACGGGCCAATCCGGACGACAATTTGCACCCGGGAGAAGCCACCGTCCTTCTTCGAATTACAATCAATGTTGATGGTCAAAGAAAACCACGCGAGTGGGTTGAGGACCACTCAATCAGACAATTGGATGTTGTACACGGAGGCGGATCGGCCCCGTGGGCGTGGAGGACGAGGTGGGTCGGCACACAATGGAGGCGGCCGACAAAGGGCAGAACCGAAGGCATAGAGACAGTGCCGACAACAGTTCTGGACCCTCCACAAGCAAGGGGAGTCAAGTTGGAGCTGGAAACCGGTAGTCGAAAACAAATACAAAATGCTGGTATTGTGGCAAGAAAGGCCACAGAGAGAGTGAGTGCTGGAAGAAGTGTGCCGATTCGGATAAAACGGATCCAGCAAGGCCGGACAAGGGAACCGACAAAGTTTGCACTATGCTGAAGGATCAGAAGGATCCGGAACCAGGAAAACCGGAAAGGGGCCAACCTTCGTGATGAAGCACAAGGCAAACTTGATGAAGAAGACCACTTCCGGATCAGAGGAAGTATGGTATGTTGATTCCAGAGCGTCAAACCACATGATGAGCCACGAAGAGTGGTTCTCATTTCTGGAGAAACCGAAACAACCGAGAATTGTCGATGTTACCCCGTACAAGATGTACGGAGAGTCAATGTGATGAGCGAGGGTCAAATGTTATCATGATGATTGTTGTGTGTGTGTAGGGGGCATAAATGTAATTGTGAGTCGATACGTATGTGAACACATGCACACATGTGTGCATGTGGATGGATACGAGGAGGTGTGAGTGAGTGTCCAATATGAATGCTCAATGGGGCTTACACCCCTATGTATCTACCCCCTCTTGTACTATTTAACCCCTTATGGGGAAGGAATGAACATTTCTCTCTAATCTCTCTCTTTGTCACCTTTTCTCTTCTCTCTCCCTCTCTCACGTTGAACCCCCTTGGGAGGGGGGTGGAGCCATTCTAGGCACCACCCCCCACCCCGCAATGCTTCTCTATATGATCTCTCTCACCATCATACTCTCCATCACCATGTCTATCTTCATTACCAATCATCATAGTTATCATTCATCATCATCGTCGTCCTTAACCCTAACCCTAAAACGTACAACACATTTTGGCGACCACTAAGGCGACCCCCCTTTCGAGACGGAGTCGAAGAATGATACGTGGCGATGCAAGACATAGTGACTAAGTGCAAGAAATGGTGGACATGTGTGAGTAACGACGACATAGATACGTGAGTGTGCGGTTGCGGTTAGCAACAAATGACAGTGGCAAAGTGCGAGACGGAGTTGAAGCATGATATGTGATGAGGATGTCTGCAAAGAAGTCAATGAATGGACGGAATGGAAGAATGTACGATAAATCGAATCGATGATGCGCAGCAAATGGTGATCACAATGTCCTAGAAAAGTCGCAGAATGAGACGCAACGATACAGATGTGCAAGTGTACGAGAACTAGCAACGTGTGTGTGCAAGAACGTGTGATGCAAGAGACAACCATCAGATATCAACAGCCGAGAACCATATGACGACTGAACAGAGTGGCCACGGGACGGACGACCAACTGCAGACTGGCCAAATAGCGCCGACAAGGCCGACGACAGAGATATCTGGAGATGGACCGGACAGACATGGCCTGATGGGCCAGACTGTGGAAAGAGCAGCCGGAAGGACCGGAAACAGTCGGACAATAGCTGGAGCAACCGGAGGGCTGGACGAGGCCGGAGAGCGACCTAAGAGCGGTCGTAGTGGCCGAACGACGCCAAAACAGAGACCTCTGGACCGGACAACGCCGGACGACGAAGAAATGACAGAGACGGTTGGATACAGAGACACATCTAACAAAGTTAGCTAGAACGATCCAGATTAAGACGACTCGATGGCCAGAACAATGACACCGACACAAACGGACACAAAGAGCCGGGAGGACGAATGGCCGGAACAGCCTAGAAGAGACAACCGAATGGGCCAAACAAATGAACACAATGGCCGGATCAAACAAGCAGTCAAAGAGCGGCCGGAACAACGATGATGACGGCTGAATAGGGGCGGCGATCAGAAAGTAGCCGGCTGCGGTCGGGGCGGCTAAAATGCGCAAATGCGGCCGAAGAAACAGACACACGACCAGGACAACGGACTGGACGCACGGTCGGAACAACATCTGGAATGGACCAGAAGCCGGACAACAGACGAACTGACGGCCAAACAATAGCCGAAGAGTGGCTGGAGTGGCTAGAGCGGACGGACTAGCTAGACAAAGACAACAATAAAGAAGGATGACCGGGAGGAGGTGACACCAACGCCGACGCCGACGGATCAGTAGCCAGTGACAGAGATAGAGACGCCGACGGACAATGAAGAGACGAAGGACGATGGACGAAGACGGGTCCGGAACCAAAGTCAGAGACAAAAATGGAAACACACAAAACATCAAAAGGAGAGGAAGCAAAAACAACCATAGGAAGAAGGGAGATGCAAAACAAAAGAGGAAGATAGAAAGAAGAGAAAGATGAAGTACAAAGCAGAAAATGAGACAGAACAAAAGAAAACGAAAGGAAGAAAAAGAACCAAAGAAGGAGGAAGACATGGCGGGAAACGACACAGAAGAAGTAGAAGGAAAAAGAGAAGGGAGAATAGAGAGGATTCCATGAAGAAGATGCACACACAGACTGGCCGACCAAAACATCAAAGGAAGAAGACAAAAGAAGACAAAGAAGAAGCAAGAAGCAAGCATATGGAAAACAAGAGATAGAGTGGAAAGAAAGAAAAATAGGTGAACAATGATAGAAGCAAAAATGAGAGAAAAACAAGACAGTGATATAGGGAGAATTATATGTAAATAGATCAACAGGAGACAAAAACAAGACTACTCACACACACTCAAAACAAAGGAAGAACACATATACATACGACATGATTTTGGACCCATGACGAAGTTCGTAAGTCGACAGAATGAGAATGTTTGTGTCGCGGACGATTTGCTGACCGACAAAGATATTCGAGTCAAGCATTCCGATCGAGGGAGTCGATCGTTGAAAGGACCGATGGAAGTTCCGGTCGAAGAAATATCATCATCAAGGCATGTGGGATCGACGTGCAAGGCACTTTCCCACGGGCGTGCCATATTGTGTTACCCCGTACAGGATGTACGGAGAGTCAATGTGATGAGCGAGGGTCAAATGTTATCATGATGATTGTTGTGTGTGTGTAGGGGGCATAAATGTAATTGTGAGTCGATATGTATGTGAACACATGCACACATGTGTGCATGTGGATGGATACGAGGAGGTGTGAGTGAGTGTCCAGTATGAATGCTCAATGGGGCTTACACCCCTATGTATCTACCCCCCCTCTTGTACTATTTAACCCCTTATGGGGAAGGAATGAACATTTCTCTCTAATCTCTCTCTTTGTCACCTTTTCTCTTCTCTCTCCCTCTCTCACGTTGAACCCCCTTGGGAGGGGGGTGGAGCCATTCTAGGCACCACCCCCCACCCCGCAATGCTTCTCTATATGATCTCTCTCACCATCATACTCTCCATCACCATGTCTATCTTCATTACCAATCATCATAGTTATCATTCATCATCATCATCGTCCTTAACCCTAACCCTAAAACGTTGTTGCGTTACTACGCGCGTGCGTGGAGAAACGAGGCGGGACCACCGGGGTCTTGAACCGAAGAGCAGGCGATAGAAGGGGAAAGAGAAAGAGAGAGACGCCCGGTTACGTATGAGCAAAGAAACACAGGGACACGGCCCGTCAACGCAGAAGACACGAATGGACACAGAGACAGAGAGACACGAATGTTTGTATATTAACGAATGACACATAAACAACAGAGCACGCGAGCGGTTACAACCGAATAGGCCGACGAACAGATGCCGATGCCTGCTTGTCTGTGCACGAAAGGGGATTGGATGGAGGTGCTGCCGAAAGCACACGGGCGTTCCTCGAAGCAGCGCGAGCCTCCCGAAAACCTGTAGAGAAGAGCGATGGAGAACGAACAGAGGAGAAGCGTTCGGTTTCGGTCCGACAACACTTCGTCCTCCTCAAAAAAATAATAATTTATCCTCTCTCCCCGGGTCTCCCTCTCTTTTATAGCTTCAAGAAGGGAGCCGTTTCCCTCATTAACTTCCTACCTACCGAATGTAACTACCTAGGATATACCTTTGTACCTAATTCTCTATTATATACATTAAAGGGCGCGCACGCGTGAAGAGCCGGTTCACGCGCGCTATGCACCGATTACGCTAAGGGACGGTTTTCTTCACGACATCCGCCCCCACCTAACCGCGCATCCACTGGTATGCGCCAAAATTGGGTTCTGGTTGGAGAAAACTGGTCTGGGTTCCTATTCCTCGTCCATCGGTTCGTCCTCCGTTTCGGACTGTTCGTCGTCGCTGTCCAGGCCTCTTAGATCCGGTTCGCCGTCGTGGCGCTTCTTGAACGCTTTGATCCGCTTCCCTGCTACCAGTATCGCCATCCTCGTACTGTCGAGTTCCGCCAGGTGATACGTCTCGTTGTCGTTGGCGCTCGTTACCACGTAAGGCCCGAACCACCGCTTTGCAAACTTCCGTGTTGCCCGATGCTGGTTGTCGAGGCTGCTATCGTAGACTAGCACCGAGTCGCCTTCCTCGATTTTCTTTGGTCGGAGCCGGTGCGTTCGGTCGAACCGGGCTTTGTTCCTCATCCTCACCGTCCGAAGTCTCTCCGCCACTCGTTCCACGTCCTCTGGCCTCCGCTCGAGCTGCCGTATACGCGCCGCTAGCAGTTCTTCCCGGCTCATCTCGTCTCTCCAGTCCACTGTCGCCCAAGAGGAGATCGTCCATTCCATCGGCATGATCGACTTCTGTCCAAACATGATCTCTGACGGCATGAACCCGGTTACCGAACTGTGCGTTGTCCGGTCCGCCCACAAGGCATAAGGTAACAGTCGTGGCCAGTTCCCGACCTGGCCTCCGCACGCCCGGATTAGCGCTTTGACGATCGGTCCGTGCCCGCGCTCCACCTTCCCGTTCGCCTCCGGATTGTATGATGTGGTGAGCGAGAGCTTGACCCCTAACCGGTCGAACAATCCTCGGCCTCTTCGGCATCCAACTCCCCGCGGTCAGCCACGATCTTTCCGACGCACCCGTACCGGCATATCACGTCCTCGATCAGGAACCGACACACGGCCGCGATCGTTTTGTTCTGTAGGGCTCAACCTTCCACCTGGTTCGTCAGGTCCTCCCGGGCCAGCACCAGATATCGCATCTGCCCTACACCCATCGACATCGTCACCAAATCTACCATCCATTTGAAGTGGATGGCCGGAGGGTATGTAGGGTGAAGCTCGTCCCGATGTCGGACTATGGAGTGTATCTGACAGCTCTCACAAGTTGTCAGGAACCGATGCACGTCTCGGTACAGTCCTGGCCACCAGTACTTCCCCTTTAGTTTCTTGAATGTGGCCCACGTCCCATGGTGTCCAACCCAGGGGCTGTCGTGGTAGGCCTTCAACAACTCCTCCTTTTCCTCCTCCATCGCCACTACTCGGAGCGGGATGCTGTTTCTCTTCTTCGGGTGCTTCCACAAGTATCCGTCCCGGAGAAAGAATCGGTATGATTTCTTCCGGATCCGGTTGGCCTCGTTCTTTGTCCATGACGCGTCCGGCGTCATCGTCCTCAAGAATCCCCCAATCTGCAGCCACTCCCCGTCGTACTTGCTCTCGTTGAAATCGTTAAGCGCCGGAGTGCTCCCCCCCTCGGTTGTTACGTAAGCCGCCTCGAAGAAGTCCACGCCGACTTCCTTGTCCTCCAAAACCATGCCACCCTCGTCGTCGAATCGCGCCCTCGAAAGCATGTCGGCCATGGCATTGTCTTTCCCGGAAATGTGTCGTATTTCCGGATCCAGGGACTTGATGTACGCTATCCACCTGAGCATTGCCAGGTCCGGGGTTGCGCATCTGGAAACCATGCCGAGAATCGGTAGGCAGTCCGTCTCGATGATCACCTCTGTCCCGATCAGATAGTCTTTATCGGCCTTCACCGCCGAAACGATACCCCAGAGTTCGCGTTTAACTTGGGCGTATCCTCGTTGTCGCTCGTTGAGGACCTTCGCGCCGAACCGGATTGGGAACCGAATGTCGTCCTCATCTTCTTGGTTGACGACCCATCCGATCCCGGTCGGACTTGTATCTACCGTTATGTAATGGGAGTGCCTTTCTCGTAGACAGCCTTCCGGAGTGCCGGAGCTGCAGCAAGAGCCTCCTTCATCTTTCGGACCGACTCCGTATGCTCGTCTCGCCACTTGAATTTTCGCCCCTTTTTCAGCAACCCGTATAGCGGCTCGGCAACGTGGGTGTAATGCGGGATCCATATGTGGTAGAACGTGCATGCTCCCAAGAACCTCCGTACCTCCGTGACCGAGTTACAGTCGGGCTTCATTGCGAAGATGGCTTCCACCTTAGCCGGAGACGGTTTCCGGCCATACGGTCCGCATAGATGTCCGACGACCATGATCTCTGATTGCCCGAAGGCCGATTTCTCCCCGGAGAAGGTGAGCCTCGCGTCCTCGAGCCTCTGCAGCACCCTCTCACAGTCGTCAATGTGTGTCGCCATGAATTTCCGGCATCCGTCCGATCCGATTGTTTCGTCCTTTTCCTCCACCGGACATCCCTTGATCGGGATGTCGTCCAAGAATGGCATGGTGATGTCCAGGATACAATCCCTCAGCACCTTGTTCATCGCATTCACCATGTGAGCCACCGAGTTCGTCCCTCCTTGTGGTAGGGTACACATCCGCACTAGGCCGAGAGGAGTTCGCATCGTCGTAATGTCTCTGCTCTCTATGGCTAGTTGGAACTGATCGTACCCCGAGTACAGATCACCGATCGAGTAGATCGACCTTCCGGTGAAGGCCTCCGCGAACTCGTCTATCGTTGGTCCGATTCTTGCGTTCCGAATGGTCACTCTGTTGACCGGTTGCAGGTCTTGAATGAAGCGCAACGTCCCGTTCTTCTTTGGTACGGTAAACCACCGGTTCGAGTACGGGGCACTCGACGGTTCGAGGATGCCCATATCGACTTTCTGCCTCAACAGCTCCATCAGCTCCGGGATGTGAGCTCTCGGTACCGGAATTGGTTTGAGATTCCACGGCACATACGGTACCGTGAATATCACCATCGGCTTCACGACTGTCGGGTCTACGCACCCGATCTCTTCCGGTGAGAATGCGAAGGCTTTCCCGTGCCTTCCGAGCACTCTCCGAAACCGGTCTTCTTCCGCCGGCAGTAGGAACCCACCCCCACCGATTTTGAGCTCCCGTAGCGTTCTGTCGGTGAAGGTGTGTCCTATGCAGGCCGGATCTCATAAACTGGGGTCCGACGCGACCCCCTTGATTCGCAACTCGCTGCCCTCCGGTAAGGGTGCCGCGACTGGCCTTACCTTCCGGTTCACAGTCTTGTACTTCGTGTTAACCCAGGCCATCCGATCCGACTCGAGCCCTCGACTGAAGTCCGCGATGACTTCGTACATCTCTTCTGAACAAATCGGTATCGTCCGGTCCTCTTTAAGGCCCTCTCCGACCACCTCTCGCAATATTCCCAAGGTATCATCGAAGGAGACCGCCTCCACGGCTCTGTTGATTTCCTTGCTGGGCCCGAGAACTCCGTACGCCCGAAGTCGCTCTTCCGCCCTTGTCTTTTCTCGGCCAACGACGCCAACTATCGTACACCCTCCGTTGTTGGAGAAACCAAACTTCCTACTTATGGTACAAGGTTTCTTCGGTTTCGCCTCTATCGTACATTTGTGGGGTTTTCCCGGAGTGTCCGGACTATCGCGGCCCCACGCCTTGACAACCCTCTCTAAAAATCCTCTCGGTTCTCGCCACCGAGGGACTCGCGATTTCGCTCGTGGTTCGGTCGCACCGTCAGGAACTGGACCGAATGACGCCCGTCCTGACTCTTGACCCTCGCGTAAGCCGACCCGTTGTCCAACACCTTGGTCTCCATCCATGCTGCCGTAATGTACGGTTCTCCCAGTATGACCTGGTGCGAGGACGTCTCCTACACAAAGAAGTGTTGGTCTATCTCGACGTTGCCGATCTTGACTCGCACGTTTGGGCAGGCCCCGTGTAGTTCCTCGGTGGCGCGCGTCGCCGCCCGTATCTTCCACCCATGCTTGGTGTTGATCGGCCATTTCCCCTTCTTGTAGAAGTCCATGGACATCAGGTTTATTTCCGAACTGTGGTCCACCAGCGCCACCACCGGTTCCTGAACATCTCCGATCTTCACCGGGGTTTCCGTGGTCGCTCGGGCCCAGTGTGGCCTCGAATAGTGGCTCTCCGCCCACTCGTCTTCCAGCGCCATGTCCTCTATGTGCGTCATCCGCACCTCCACCGGCCTTTCCAGTTCTGTCTCCGTTGACAGCCTCTTCCTCTTCACCAAGTCTACGATGGAGTCGTGGAACTCCTTCTTGGTGATTCCGGGCACCTCCCGCAACGACAATTCCACCTTGCTGTCGAGGATTCATTCTTCTAGGACCTTTCGTAGATCCGTGGTCCTTTCGATCTCCGTGCCCAACCGGTATTCGTCCTTCTTGTGGTTATCCCGGGCACTGGTCTCACCGGCCTCGTTCTGTTTCGGCCTGAATCGGGTTTCGTATCTCTGTGAGGGTCCGGCCCCTCTGGTTTTACCTACCCGTTTGTCTTCAACCAGAGCCTCGTAGTTCTGGCAAGGTGCTTCGACGAAACCCGTCTTTTCTTCGACTGGGTCACTCCACCCGGTTACCTCCTGGACCCGCTTCTCTGCGCGGTCCGCCTCGTCTTTCCTTAGTCGGGCACCGGCGAGGCCTTCCAGCATCGTCGGCCAGAACCCGGCTTTGCTCTCCTTCCGGGCCTCGCTGCCTCCGACCCGAATACCGACTGACGCCGAGTAGTGGACGGTCTCCGCGTGCCGGGCCGCCGCCTCTTCCATCAGCCTTTTCATTCCTCCTCACCCGTCGTTTCAGTTCAGGGCCCTTTGGATATCGCTGGTCAGTACTTGTGGGAAGGTCGGGTGAGGAGGAATGAAAAGGTCGGGCCTTTCGAGCCACTCCCGGGTCTCTTCCCTTCGCGCCTGTGGTATCAGTTCGAGCTTCCTTGCTGCGACAGGACCCGCCCCGGTCGCCCCTGTATCAGCCCACTCCCACCGTTTGTCAAAACGGCCGCAAACTCTTTTTACCGCGGCCCAGTCGGTCGTCAGCCCGTCTTCGGTTTCCAGTAAGGAGCCCACTTGCTCCCGATCCCGTGTGTCAACCTATTTGACAAACAGTAGGACACGACTTGTGTCAAGAACGGTCCGATCGAGCGCCGAAAGGCGCGCAAAGCGTTCCTCAAACTCCCGGAGGAGTACCGACACATTTCTTCCTTTGTTGGGGGACTCCACCCACTCTATGAAGCCCCGCTTCGAAAGTCGAAGCGCGTTATCCAACCCTTATTTCTCCAGGAGCCGTCCTTCGAACTCCTCCCAGGTCCGGCTCTCCGCCCGGACCTCGAGCACCTCCGCATGGATGCCCGGCATCGCCACTCGAGGGAATCCGGCAGGACGCTTCTCTTCTGGAATATCCCTCATCAACATCTCCGCCTGGTAGGACGCCAA
Organism: Azolla caroliniana; assembly: GCF_043228905.1. Classification (NCBI taxonomy): domain Eukaryota; kingdom Viridiplantae; phylum Streptophyta; class Polypodiopsida; order Salviniales; family Salviniaceae; genus Azolla; species Azolla caroliniana. The sequence continues at coordinate 15,347,119 of NW_028230450.1, read as the reverse complement.
ATAACTCGTGGCATCCTTTCCACTGAACCGGCCGATCGTACCGACGATCGCCTCAATAGCCCTGTCAAGGGCGCCGGTGCCCTCGCGCGCGCTCACTATCCGGTCCACGGCCGAAGCCATGGCCTCTGCAAGATCCGACCCCCTCATCTTCTGCTCCTCTGCCGCCTTGTTCACGTCGGGTTCACCAAAGATGTCGCGTTACTACGCGCGTGCGTGGAGAAATGAGGCGGGACCACCGGGGTCTTGAACCGAAGAGCAGGCGATAGAAGGGGAAAGAGAAAGAGAGAGACGCCCGGTTACGTATGAGCAAAGAAACACAGGGACACGGCCCGTCAACGCGGAAGACACGAATGGACACAGAGACAGAGAGACACGAATGTTTGTATATTAACGAATGACACATAAACAACAGAGCACGCGAGCGGTTACAACCGAACAGGCCGGCGAACAGATGCCGATGCCTGCTCGTCTGCGCACGAAAGGGGATAGGATGGAGGTGCTGCCGGAAGCACACGGGCGTTCCTTGAAGCAGCGCGAGCCTCCCGAAAACTTGTAGAGAAGAGCGATGGAGAACGAACAGAGGAGAAGCGTTCGGTTTCGGTTCGACAACACTTCGTCCTCCTCAAAAAAAATAATTTATCCTCTCTCCCCGCGTCTCCCTCTCTTTTATAGCTTCAAGAAGGGAGCCGTTTCCCTCATTAACTTCCTACCTACCGAATCTAACTACCTAGGATATACCTTTGTACCTAATTCTCTATTATATACATTAAAGGGCGCGCACGCGTGAAGAGCCGGTTCATGCGCGCTATGCACCGATTACGCTAAGGGACGGTTTTCTTCACGACAACGTACAACAGTCAAAACCGAAGATGACACTCCTCAGCCGATTGTGAATGTCAGAGAAGTCCCTTTATGTCATGTTGGACAAAAGGGAAAGCTGATGAATGTACTACACGTTCCGACAATCACAAAGAACCTGGTGTCGGTCGAACAAATCGTCAACCAGGGAATGCAGGTGCGGTTTATGCACCTCCGGTGCTTCATCGAGGAAGAAGGCCGGATAATCGCTCAAGGGTGCCGAGAAGGGAGGATGTTGTCATCCTCAACACAAATGACGTCAGCACTGCCATGTTTGCCATTGGACAGAAAATTGAATCGGACATCGATCTCTGGCATAAGTGGATCGGAGGCTTCAAGATCTGCAATCGAAACAAGTTGTGTTCGGATTGCTGAAGTTTAGTGGCCAAAAGGTTCAAATATGTGAAGCCTGCCAACTCGGGAAGCAACACCGGCTTCCATTCCCCACCGAACGAATCGGAGCCGTAAAAAGCTCGACTTAATCCATTCGGATGTATGGGGACCGGCACAAAATGTTAGTCTTGGCGGGAGTCGGTATTTCGTCTCCTTCATCGACGACGACAACCGGCATACGTGGATCTACCTCATCGAGAATAAAAGCAAAGTCTTCGACTGTTTCCGGAACCTTCAAAGCTTAGTCAAAAGGGAAATAGAGAGGAAGATCAAGTGCTTGCGATCAGATGGCGGAAATAATACTTTTCCTGCCAATTCCGGTCGATTGTAGACGCGGCAAGGGCAATGCTGGAAGAGAAAAACATGCCCCGGTTCTACTGGGTTGAGGCGGTCTGGACGACCATCTACATCCAAAACCGGATCGGAGATAAGGTGTCAACACATGAGTTGTATTTCGGGCGGAGGCCGAATTTGAGACACCTTCGGATATTCGGTAGCATAACATGTGTGCATATACCGAATGAGAAGTGGAGGAAGTTGGAAAAGTGCATACTCATCAGCTACTCGCATGAACAGAAGGGGTATAAGTGTTATAACCCCAGACTAAACAGGTCCGACTAAGTCGAGACGTCGAGTTTGATGAATCGACATCATGGTACTCTCTGCCGACTCCAACACACGATGAAGACCCGATTCCGAAGGATGAGGCTAGTGAACCCGGAGAGGTTCAAGAAGAAGATGAAGAACTCAGTACTCTAGATTAGAGTTCGATCTTATTCCGGCTAAGTGGGCCGAATGAGCGACTGAGCCGAGATGACCAGTCAGATGAAGAACCAGCAAGTAGTGGAGACTCTGCCGTGCTCTCCCCGTGCAAGGAACCGAGGAGATGGTTCACGCACAAAGAGAAGGGAAAGAAGAAGATGTCAGAATACGATACCAGTAGTGAAGGATCGGATCGGAGCAAATCGGACCCCGGAAAAGAAGAAGGCGGATCTTCAGAAAGGAAATTCGAACCAGCCAAGAAGGGCCTCAAACCGGGTAACGAAAAGTTACGTCGGTCAACCCGTCAGAAGAAAACCGTCATGAGGTATGAGTACAATGAGTATATGGCTCATCACTATGCGTACATGACTAAGGTGGCAGAAGTGCGTGAGCTGGAGAGCTACGCAGAAGCAACAAAAGACGCAAATTGGCGTGCTGCTATTGAGGAAGAAATGCGGGCATTTGATGCCAATGACACATGGGACCTGGTTGACCCTCCCTGACAATGTAAACCAATCGGTTGTAAATGGGTATATAAGGTGAAGTACAATGTCGATGGTTCGATCAACCAGTACAAGGCCCGGTTAGTGGCAAAGGGATACACACAGACCCACGAAATCGACTACGACGAGACCTTCGCTCCGGTAGCGAAGATGATGATGGTTCGTGTGGTACTGGCTGTTGTTGCGGCAAGGGGATGACATCTTCACCAAATGGACTTGAAGAATGTGTTTCTTCAAGGTGACCTTGAAGAACGGATCTATATGATCCAACCCTCGGGTTTCCAATCGGAGATGAACAAGTCGACAGTATGCCGACCCAAGAAGTCACTTTACAGTCTGAAGCAAGCCCCTCGAGCTTGGAATGCGAAGATCACGCACTGGTTGCGTAAGGTGGGGTTTGTAGCCTCAAAGTCTGACTCGTCACTGTTCATCCGGAAAGGTCCAGACGGTCCGGTTTGTATCCTACTATATGTTGATGATTTTGTCCTCACCGAACCTGGACTGGATGAAATCGGCAGAGTGAAGTTCTAGTTGTCGGACGCATTTGAAATGAAGGACCTAGGGGAACTTCATTATTTTCTTGGGATCGAGGTGATCCAGACCTTCATATTGCTCTCACAATGCCATTATGTGTTGAATATGTTGTACAAGTTCGGCATGACGGAATGTTGACCGATCTCCACACCCCTAAACCGGAACCTGAAGCTACGTCCCGACTCCGGACCGACATGCGATGAGAAACGGTTCCGACAAATTGTCGGAAGCATTATATACTTAATGATCACCTGACCCGACATCAGTTATCCAATCGGGGTGATCATCCAATTTATGCAGAAGCCGACCGAGGAGCATCTTCAGTGCCCACATCGACTATTGCGATATGTGAGCGGCACGAAGGACCGGGGACTGTTATACCGACACGGTATAACTGGGAAGCTAGTCGATTGGGCTGGTGATGCATCGGATCGCCGATCCACCTCTAGTTACATGTTTTCTCTTAGTAGCGCGACTGTTTCATGGAGCAACAAAAATCAGCCAACAGTGATTCTGTCGAGCATTGGGGTTGAGTACTGGGACGCTACCATTGTCACTTGTGAAGCCATTTGGCTTTGGCAATTGCTGCGAGACCTCCAGATTGAGGTGCCGACCCCAATCCCGATATATTGTGACAATGTAAGCAGCATACAGCTCGCCAAGAACCCTGTGTTTCATGCTCAGACAAAGCACATAGAAGTGCATTATCACTTTGTTCATGAGTGGGTCCTAAGTGGTGAAGTTGAATTTCGGTATATTCACATGGATCGACAGGTTGTTGACATCTTCATCAAGCCGCTCAGATCGGACAAATTGCAACATTTTTCGGAGATTCTCGGCATTCAGCATCTCGATGTGCCGCACTTGAGGGGGAGAACAGGAACGGGAATGGATGGCACCAGACAAGGAGCCGGAGAGGAAGAAAGAACTAAGGTGGGAGATGAGCAGATAAAGGAAGCCGAGCCGACCGAAGGAGTCAGCACATCCGAACAAGTCGAAGCAAGCGGCAATGGTGGCAGAGTCAAGTAGGACAGAGCTGACCGGAAGAAGGCCAAGACCTGGACATGGTCCGATGTGGTGAAGGGCCTAAAAACGGAAGACGAGTTGTAGGCTACTAACTCGGACAAGAGTTGGAACGAATCAGAGGAAGCCGATTCGGTTCAACAGTTGGATTCGGAAGAACCGGATCAACTAAAGGCCAAGCGGATGAGAAGGCAACGGAAGTTGACACCGATACGGAGGAACCGACATTTAATGAACCTATGTGTACTATCTTCCAATGGAACGGTGCAAAAGAAACAAGTGCCGGACCCTAGTTCTCGTCTCTTTAAGGCCGAACCTAATGGGAGCCCACCAATCACGACTCTCCATATGAATACCTTTGCATGAAATGGTAGATGGGAATGCTAACCACGTTGTAATATTTTTCACCACCTTGTATTTGACTTATATACATTCCACAACTTCATTGCTTTAGGAGATAGCCAAGATAATGATGCCATCGCATGATGATATAATATATTTGTAGTGACCTGTAACAAGTGTGTACCATCTTGTAACCGCCAAACTACCCAAGGTGCAAATTTGGTTTTCAATGGCAAAGATCCTTGCAACAATGGTATATCATGTAATTTCTCCCAAATAAATCCATAATTTGGGGGAATACATAACCATCTCTTGGCATCTTCAAAATCCGACAACCTTTGAGATTCATTATCAACCACATCTTCCAAATGTACAATCCCCAATCGAAATAAATGATTGAATTGAGATCTCAATTTCTCTTTCCTATGCCAAAACAACACTCAAGAAGAAACAAGCAATTCGTTTTGTAATGAATTACAATATTCTCGATCACTTGATGGTCCCCATTCAAAAAGAGATAATGCATCTTGCCACAATCTTACCAAATGTTGTCCACATACAAAATGTCGAATCTTTAGAGGAATACTTCCATTCAGTAGTGACCACCATGATGCTTGAATCTTTGTTTTCCCATGCACCAATCCTTCATGCTTAATAAAATATTGTATCATAGATATCCATGGTTGATCTTGTTGACATATATCTCGTAATAATGTAAATCTACGAGCCATCAAATGCCTTTCCAAATCCAATATTGTTGCACCACCTAACCTTTTAGGAGTAGCCAAATGGTCCCATGAAATCCATGTAACTTCATCATTTCTTCCTTCCGCCACAACATGAACTGAATAGGTTGTAACATGCTTTGTAATGCCTTGTTCGTCCAAGGAAGTAAATGCAAAAATATACTAACATGGGTATCAATATACAATGCACCACTTTGAGTCGTACATGAAAGGGCCATAATTGAGACTTCCAATACATAAATTTGTCCCTCAATTTACTACCAATCCAATCAATCAATTGAACATTTGTAACATCAATGCCCAATGAATAACCCAAATGTCGATAAATTGAACCTCATGTAATCACTGACCCTCGCATCCCAAACATTCCAAATCACTCTCCGTACAAGAAATAAGGCGAGACTTCCTCCAATTTATATACAACCCTCAAGCCAAAGCAAATTGACCCAAACTTGCATACTCCTTTTAAGATTTTCTTTTGAGGCTTGTAAAAACATAAAAGAATCATCTGTCAATGCTTGTGCCACCAATTGTCCACTAGAAGGAAGATGCAAACTCACACTATCACCACTGGTTGCAAGATTTGACAACATTACTAACAAAGGATGTGTAACAATAACAAATAACAATGGGCTTAGTGGATATCATTGCCGCACGGATCTAGTAAGAAACACTTTCGGAGTGACTTCACCATTAAGCATGACATGAGAGGTTGCATTTTGCCCTAGCAAAAAGATAAGTCTCTCTCTCTCTCTCTCTCTCAACACACACACACGCATTTAATTCCAGGACAATGTATGTACTTCTAAAGAGAACTTGTCGACAACTTTACTCTAAACGTGTTAAAGTCTATCACTATTCTCAATCTCTCTCTCTCTCTCTCTTTTGGTGAAGAAACACAATTATATTAATATATGTGTGTAAAAAACACTACTTACAATGGGTGTGGCCATGAAGTTTTGTCACCCACTAACTACACTACACTACATGGGTAGTGGAACATGTTGAATCTCTCTCTCACTCACACACACACACATTGTACACACATGTAACTCCGCGACAATGAATGTACTATGCAAGACAACTTGTCGACTACTTTACTCTAAACGTGTAAAAGTCTATCTCGATTCCCGACAGACCTCCGAAGTGACTATAAGTCAAGAATTGAAATTATTGAAGAAGACCAAGTCTTCCTTGTCTTTTTGGCCTTTGATTTTCTTCTTCTTCTTCTTCTTCTTCTTCTTCTACTACTACTACTACTACTACTACTACTACTACTACTTCTTCTTCTTCTTTATCTAGAGTCTAGACGAGAAGCTTCACACTTCTTGAAGGGCAACTATGGTGTTTTGGACAAGAACCCATCATCTTTTCCTGCTAGTCATCCTCATCCCTCTATTCTTATGGAGCCACACCATCTCTACCATAAGTTCTTCCAATGGCTTTGCACACTCGTCTTCGCTTAGGGAGCATCTGAGGGCTTCTAAACCTCAGATGGTGATGGTGATGGCAATTGTCAATGTGTGTGTGTGTGTGTCTAGAAGTGTGAGATTTTTTCCCTACCGCGTAACGGGGGTTTTTTCTCACACAATAATTTGTTATATTTTTAGTATTTGTACTCCTTCATTGTCTATAGCCTACCATAAGGCGAAGGAGATTCTTTTTCTTTTTTCTTTTCGGCTGACCATAAATGGTTCACTCAACAAGCAAGGGGGAGGGCTAAATGTGAAACTGTTTTTAGAAATCAAGCCATTGGACATTAGAAGACTATAAGGTATGGAGCATTCACATTTGGAGGCTAAGAACACGAACCAATATCTTAAGAAGAAGTCAAAAGTAAAAGTAAGATACATAGAGAAAAGTAAAAAGAGAAAAAGAGGGCCATAAAAAACAGTAAAAAAGGAATGGTCAAAACTCTTTCGTTTGTAACCCAAATGTCACGTTTAAATATAGGTTAGAAAGCGTGTAAAGAGAGCTATCTATAGCTTTTTAAATCTCTAAATTTGGAGCTCGGATGAGGGAGATATGACGATTAGAAGGTCGATGGATCTTAGCTAAAATTAAGAGATAAAAAGCTCCTAAAAATAACGTGAACGAGGAAGATGAAAAAACTTATACAAGAGGAAGTGATATTCTTAGAAAAAGGTCCTAATAGAGAAGTGGAAGGTCTTAGTGGAATGAGGGGATCCTAATAGAGGAGGAGGAGTGTCGAATACATGTGTATAATGGACGTATTCACACTATCCCGTTTTGGTCATTTATGTAATTAGCATAAAGGGTAGTTGCCCTAAGTTGGTCACTATATATAGTGACCTTGTAACCTCTTTGTGAGGTTGGTTGTTGTATTCTAGTTTATGCAATAGAAAGACTTTTTTGTGCCTCTCTCTCTCTCTCTCTCTGTGCAACGACCTACATTCTGTCATTCACAGGGAATAAACAGGAATCGAGTGCTTCTTGATCTTCCGCACAGACGACATTGCTTCCAACATCTGGTATCAGAGCCTGCACAGTAGTCGGTCCTTCAATCCGCTGTCGGTCGTCGTCTCTGCATTCGGTTTCCTGCGTCATTCGAAGAAAGAGAGAAGAAGAACGAAAACGAGGTTTGCACCTCATCGCGTTAGATCCCCTTGCTTGGAGTAAGCCAGCAGGTTGTACTCTGTCCCTTGTGATCGTAACCGCTCGAGGTGAAATCCCCTTGTGCAACTTTGACAACAACCCAAATTCATGCTTCATCTGGCTGATCGACATTCGGGAGGATCACTCGGATCCGTATCTCTCGTCGCTGCAGTCACCCGAAGCCGAATCGGTCCAGATAATCGGTTTCAATAATCGGTATTCGGCACATATATCCGAAGCGAACCGGGCTCACTCCGACTCGGCAACATTCGGGAAGACCAGTCGGTTCTGTCCCTCAAGTTACCGGAGTCAATTCGAGCAAGTTCCGAAGCCGAACCGACTCGGGTTCAAATCCGACTAGAACGATATCGGGTGAGCCAACCGGCTGCACTCCAACAAGATTCGTAGTCAACTCCGAACCGAGCTTCGTCAACCGAAACCGAATTTGATGGCATCAACATCCGGCTCGTCAGAAATGAGTCTACGCAAGTTCGATGGATCGAACTTCAACTTCTGGAAGGAGCAAATGCAGGACTATCTCATAGTCAAGGGGCAAATCGATCCCATCGAAAATGAAGACCCTCCAGAAGGATACAAACCAACTGAGTGGCAAAAGCTGGACAGAATCGTCCGCGCCACGATTCGGATGCACCTATCGGAATCGGTATACTTTACGGTGCAATCGTGTACGACAGCATTCGAACTGTGGAAAACACTGTCGGACACTTACGAAAAGAAGGTCGCCGCAACGAAGATGTTTCTGATCCGGCGCCTCTACAACTTGCGGATGAAAGAATCCGATTCGGTTCAAGCACACCTCAATGAGTACGAAAGCATAAGCTCCCAAATCTCGTCACAGGGGACGGCAATCGAGGATGAACTCAGAGCAATGATACTCATGAGCAGCCTTCCCTCATCATGGGAAACTTTCGTCACAACCGTGTGCAACGCGTCAACCACGGCTGTTAAATACTCCGAAGTCACGAGCGCAATCCTGACTGAAGCAGCTCGGAGAAAGTCTTTTGCCAAAGACTCAACAGACGACGCTTATGTAGTACAAGGTTCGACAGACCGATCGAACATACGAGGACGAGATTCCTCACGGCCGCCGAACAATCAGCGAAGACGGAGCCAGTCACGGGATAACCGAATCTGCAACTATTGCAAGAAACCCGGACACATCAAAGCCGACTGCCGCGCACTCAAGAACAAGAACAACAAGAAGAGTGGCCGGCATGAGGAGATCAATTACGTCAGCTTCTCGGCTGATGTACTACCGGACGACCCGAATATACTATCAATCGAACATCCAGTCGGCTCAGAAGTTCTGCTCACGACTGAAGAATCGAGCACATGGCTCTTGGATTCGGGTGCGTCATTTCATGTGACTCCTCATCGGTCCCAATTTCGGCAATATACGATCCGTCACTCCGACTCAGTTCGGGTCGGCAACTCACAACACTGTGACATCATCGGAATCGGCACAGTAGAGCTCAACCTTGCAGGTGGCTCTACACTTGTACTCCACAATGTCCGACATGTACCCGAGCTCTCAAGGCCATTGATCTCAGTCGGACAACTAGATGAAGACGGCATTCGTGCCGGCTTTTCTTCGGGAGGGTGGACACTCCACAGGGGGAACCTCCTGCTTGCTAGAGGACCCAAGATACACTCACTGTATCCGTTACATGTTACGCTCAGAGAGGGTAACCTGTTTTTGGTGGATATTCCTGTGTCATCATTATGGCACCGAAGACTGGGACACCTCAGCAAGGCCGGCATCACGCACCTATCTAGAGCCGGATACATCCCCAAACTCTCCTTCTCGGACCATCAATTTTGCGAGCACTGCCAGTATGGCAAACAAGCAGCCGCATCACACCCGACATCAGCACCAAGAGAAACGAGACCTCTCGACTTAGTCCATTCGGACGTCTGTGGCCCAATGCCGCATCAGTCTCTAGGCGGTGCATCTTACTTCGTCACTTTTATTGACGATTCGACTCGAAAAGTGTGGGCTTATCCAATTCGCACCAAAGATCGGGTCTTCTCGATCTTCACCGATTGGCTCGCTATGGTGGAAAATCAAACCGACCGAAAGCTGAAATGCCTTCGGACCGACAATGGGGGAGAGTTCAAATCAGAAGAATTCGTCAAATTCTGCCGACAACGCGGCATCCGACGTGAATTTACGGCACCACACAGTCCGGAGCAAAACGGGATTGCAGAGCGAATGAATCGGACAATCCAAGAACGGATAGTTTCCATGCTCCAACACTCCGGACTGTCGGATGGCTTCTGGGCAGAGGCTCTACTCACGGCAGTACACATAATCAATATGTCGCCAAGTAGACCTCTAGGACTTCAAATTCCTCAGGAACTATGGATCGGCAGCAAGCCGAATTACGACAAGCTGAGGATCTTCGGATGCGAGGCGTACGCCCTCATTCCGAAAGATGATCGCCGAAAACTTGCACCTCGGTCCAGGAAATGCATTTTCCTTGGATATGGATCAGACGGCGAAATGGGATACCGACTCTGGGACCCCGAACACAGACAAATCGTTCGAAGTTCGGACGTTGTGTTCAACGAGTCGGCTATGAATCCATCAGTCGAAAAACCGATCGAAGTCCGAAGGGTAACATTCTCCGATGTGCCGACCCTTCAAGAAGGCCCCGCTCTCAACACACGGTCAGCTTCACGGGTAGCTGAACCTTATACTACCGACTCGGACAACTCTGACTCGGCACAGCCGAATGTTTCGGTTTCGGACCATCCGACCTCGATACCTGATGCGACCAGTCCAATCATACCTCGACGATCCGAGAGACTGTCGCAACCTCCGGAGAGGTATTCTCCTGGAATTTTCTTCACCGACGCCGGCGAACCGACGTCTTACGAAGAAGCATCGACATCTGTCGATTCGGCCACCTGGCATCTGGCGATGGAGTCGGAAATGCACTCCATTCGGGCAAACAAGACTTGGGATTTGGTCGAATTACCGAGGAACCGACGTGCTCTTCCTTGCAAGTGGGTCTATCGACTAAAAGAGACGTCTGATTCGACCACCCCAAAGTACAAGGCCAGATTGGTTGCGAAGGGCTTCCGACAAGAATATGGCGTCGACTTCGACGAGATTTTTTCACCAGTGGTGAAAATGACAACCCTTCGTTTTCTGCTCGGCGTCGTGGCAGCCGACAACCTGGAGCTGATTCAGCTAGATGTCAAAACAGCCTTCCTCCATGGTGATCTCGAGGAGGAAATTTATATGGAGCAGCCAAAAGGCTTCGTGGCACCTGGCCAAGAACATCTAGTCTGCCGACTCAGGAAGAGTCTATACGGCCTCAAACAGGCACCGCGACAATGGTACAAGAAGTTCGACGACTTCATCCAATCGATCGGCTTCTCAAAAAGCGATGAGGACCATTGTCTCTTTACCAACACAGCTCAAGATGGATCACCCATCTTCCTCATCATTTACGTGGACGACATGCTAATTTCTGGACGCCACTCGGGCGAACTTGCCGATCTCGTTCGGCAACTGCGGTTGAAGTTTGCCATGAAGGACCTCGGTCCGGCACGACACATACTCGGCATGAAGATTAGTCGGCATCGCGATCAACGACATCTTTTTTTGTCTCAGACCGACTACATCGGACGTGTCTTGGAACGCTTCAACATGCAATCAGCCAAATCTGCTTCAACCCCGCTCCCCATGAATCTTCGGCTCTCTCAGCGAGACTGCCCGACATCCGGTCCGGAGGGGGAAGATATGAAGTCGGTACCGTATGCACCGGCAGTCGGCTCCCTTATGTACCTGATGGTCGCGACACGGCCTGATATTTCTCACGCCGTAGGAGTCGTCAGCAGATTTATGCACAATCCTGGCCGATCGCATTGGAACGCAGTCAAGCATGTGTTCAGATATTTGGCTGGCACAAAAGATCACGGCATTCTTTTCGGTTCGAACCGAACCTCAGGCGTAGTCGGTTACACCGACTCGGACTTCGCCGGCTGTATAGACAGTCGGAAATCAACAACCGGATACTGCTTCAAATTCGGCAATGGAGCAATCTCGTGGAAGTCGAAACTTCAGGAATGCACAGCGACCTCAACGACCGAAGCAGAATATGTAGCTGCGTCCGACGCAGCAAAAGAAGCCTTATGGCTTGGTCGGCTGGCGCACACGTTTCGACAAGTCGACCATGACTCGGCTCCAGTTGTCTACAGCGACAGTCAAGGTGCTGTTGCCTTGTCGAAAAATCCGGTTCACCACAACGCCTCCAAGCATATCGACGTTCGATATCACTTCGTTCGGGACTGCGTCATCTCAGGGAAAATCGGTCTAGAGAAAATATCCACAACCGACAATGTCGCAGATGGAATGACCAAGTGTCTTTCGGCAGACCGTTTTCGGTCTCTTCGGCATCAGATGGGCGTAACGACAAACCAGTCCGGTTAGAGCTGGACACAGAGCAGGATGGTTCCCGACAACCGACATCAGTTCCTTAATGATCGGCTTCAACTGTTCCGACCCGACCAGTTCGGTCTTCTGCCTTCGGACCCTGCCGACTCGAACAAAGCTGATATGTCCGAGAACCTAAGTCTATACCTGTAATCTTAGATAACCCATGTATACGCCCATTACGGGGGAGTGTCGAATACATGTGTATAATGGACGTATTCACACTATCCCGTTTTGGCCATTTATGTAATTAGCATAAAGGGTAGTTGCCCTAAGTTGGTCACTATATATAGTGACCTTGTAACCTCTTTGTGAGGTTGGTTGTTGTATTCTAGTTTATGCAATAGAAAGACTTTTTTGTGCCTCTCTCTCTCTCTCTCTCTGTGCAACGACCTACATTCTGTCATTCACAGGGAATAAACAGGAATCGAGTGCTTCTTGATCTTCCGCACAGACGACATTGCTTCCAACAAGGAGGATTAGGGAGAAGGTCTTAGTGGAAGGAGGGGATCCTAATAGAGGAGAAGGGATCCTAATAGAGGAGGAGGAGGATTAGGAAGGAAGGTCTTAGTGGAAGGAGGGGATCCTAATAGAGGAGGAGGGATCCTAATAGAGGAGGAGGAGGATTAGGAAAAAGGGTCTTAGTGGAAGGAGGGGATCCTAATAGAGGAGGAGGAGGATTAGGAAGAAGGGTCTTAGTGGAAGAGGAAGGGTCTTAATTGTTATGATATACATCTTGAGTCTCTCTCTCTCATTCGTAGATACCTTGATCTATATAATATATTATGAGTCACAATTCCATCTAACCGATTTGGTCAAGCCCTCATATAGTGTAAGATTACCCTTTGTCTTAAACACCCTATCAGTCTGGTTTAGAGGCTTCTTCAACATTCGTATCTTGAGTTGGTCTCGTCCGATGATCAACATATCATCCACATATAGGAGTATCAGGAAATCTCCTTTGTCAAATTTCTTCACAAACACACAATGATCGGCCTGTGTCTTGTGGTACCCTTGGTTAGTCATGAAGGAGTCGAACTTCCGGTACCATTGTCAGGGTGCTTGCTTTAGTATGTATAAGCTCTTCTTCAACCGGCACACCAGGTGCTCCTTCCCATTCTTCTCAAATCCTTCCGGTTGATGCATGTAGATCTCTTCTTCGAGGTCACTATGGAGGAATGTCGTCTTCACGTCCAGTTGCTCTACCTCGAGATCCATGCTTGCCGTTATGCCCAATATCGTTCGGAAAGATGTCATCTTTACTACCGGGGCATCAAAGTCCACTCCTTTCTTCTGCTGGAAACCCTTCCCCACAATTCGGGCCTTATACCTTGGTGGATTTCCGACATCTCCTGGTTTGACCTTGTACACCCACTTGTTCCGGAGTGCCCTCTTTCCTTTCGGCAACTTTGTTAGTTCATACTTATGGTTCTCATGCAGGGAATCCATCTCATCATGCATGGCAGTTAACCACTTGCGGTTGTGGGTGTCTCTCTTTGCTTCTTCAAAGCTTTCCGGCTCCCCCTCATCAGTTAGCAACACATGCTCTGCATCCGGAAATCTCTGGGGGGGCTCTTCTCTCTCTAAGAGGATATCTCCGTCCTTGGTTTCTGACTAACGGTTCCTCCGTCTGTTCCTCATCCAAATCCGATTCAGGATCTTGTCCGGTTCCAGTGTCTTCTTCTTCTTCTTCGGTCGGTTCGGTTTCTTGTCCGTATCCGACCGGTTCGTCGAGTGTCATCCGGTTTTCAACCGTGTATGTCCTTGTGTCCTCAAGCCGACTTTCATTGAATGATCCGGAGTTCATCACCTTCTTCTCCGACTCCCAGTCAACAATGGTCCTATCTTCCATGTGTCAGGAATAGTACTAAGACAGAGAAGGAATTAGTACTAAAAGAAGTATTAGTACTAAGAGAGATGAAGAACTCTCAAGAGAAGGAAAGAGTGAGTGAGAGGGAGGGAGAGAGAGATCGAGAGAGAGAGAGAGTGATGATAAGAAAAGATATATATTATGTGAAGAGAATGTACATTAGTAGCTAGGAGGCTTAAGACTGGCGTTGAACCGATTTGGTTCGAAATAATGCCTTGTGCCTCCTTTTATAGTGTTCTAAGGAATACTCTTGAAGTTTCTAGAATGTTCCAGAGAAATCTGGAATATACATCAATTTTCTATAATAAAACATAAATGAAAATAATATTCTATGTATTACAATGTATCCCTACTAAAATAGACTCGGGTTTAGTACAATCAAAACTAGCAACTATTTGGTTTACCTGCCTTCTTGGCCTATGGGGACAGTTTACCGCGATATGACCTGGTCCACTGCAATAAAGACATAGTCGGTTTGCTCGGCGTCGTTGCTTTTCCTCTTCCTTTTATCTTCTTATTAATCCTCTTATCCTCCCTAGTAAAATGGAAACTGTTAGTGCTCAGGAATACCAATCTAATTTCTCAGAGCTCCAGTGCTTAAAAGAAAAATTTGTAGCACTAGAACAAGAAAATCATCGTTTGTTGGGGGATCTTCAACAAATAGCGCTGGAAAAACAACATGGGGAGATGACGTTACGTGTACAACAACTCGAAGCGACTATCATATCATTACAACAACAAGGATCAAGCACTCAAGGGATTCACAAAGAACCCAAGATCGGTCTTCCTGCAAAATTTGATGGGACCCGATCACAGTTTAGAGGGTTTTTGAATCAGGTACGTTTAGTGATACAAATGCATCCTTCTCGATATCCCACCGATGCATCACGAGTGGGACTAGTAGGCACTCTCCTTAGTGGCTCAACGTTAGCATGGTTTGCTCCATTGTTGGAAAAGGAATCTCCATTACTAAATAGTTTTGAAGAATTTATAAGTGAGTTTAAGGCCCGTTTTGGAGATACTGATAGCATAAGGACTGCAATCAACAAAATTCGGCGATTACGCCAAGGTGATCGTCCAGCTTCCGCATACGCTGCAGATTTCCACCTACTTGCTGCCGATATCCCTTGGGATGATCACGCATTGATGGAGCAATTCCGTTATGGCTTATGCAATGATGTCAAGGATTTACTCTTGACCTTCCCCGAAGAGCAAAAGTCATTAACAGAGGCAATTAGTCGCGCGGTGAGATGCGACAACCGCCTCTTCGAACGACGTTCGGAACGACAATTCCAGATTCTGAGGGCAAGATCAGAGCCTACCTACGCCTCAGTGGTAGCGAAACCTTTTCCGAGGGAGTCATATAGTCGCTTCGAGCTCTTGACCATTAGACCATACATTGTAATACGTAGAATATTATTTTCATTTATGTTTTATTATAGAAAATTGATGTATATTCCAGATTTCTCTTGAACATTCTAGAAACTTCAGGAGTATTCCTTAGAACACTATAAAAGGAGGCACAAGGCATTATTTCGAACCAAATTGGTTCAATGCCAGTCTTAAGCCTCCTAACTATCTTGACCATTAGACCATACATTGTAATATGTAGAATATTATTTTCATTTATGTTTTATTATAGAAAATTGATGTATATTCCAGATTTCTCTAGAACATTCTAGAAACTTCAGGAGTATTCCTTAGAACACTATAAATGGAGGCACAAGGCATTATTTCGAACCAAATCGGTTCAACGCCAGTCTTAAGCCTCCTAGCTACTAATGTACATTCTCTTCACATAATATATATCTTTTCTTATCATCACACACTCTCTCTCTCGATCTCTCTCTCCCTCCCTCTCACTCACTCTTTCCTTCTCTTGAGAGTTCTTCACCTCTCTTAGTACTAATACTTCTTTTAGTACTAATTCCTTCTCTGTCTTAGTACTGTTCCTGACAGTTTGAACCGATTTTGGTTCGAAATAATGCCTTGTGCCTCCTTTTATAGTGTTCTAAGGAATACTCCTGAAGTTTCTAGAATGTTCCAGAGAAATCTGGAATATACATCAATTTTCTATAATAAAACATAAATGAAAATAATATTCTACGTATTACAATGTATGGTCTAATGGTCAAGAGCTCGACCCATGTAGCATAAGGTCATGGGTTCGACCATGAAGACTATGTCCTGACTCCGGAACACATTCTTGTTGACCATATCCCACACCCGGTAATTGAACTCATCGTCATTGTATCCAAAGAATATGCATGGCTGAGACTTCGGATCAAGCTTTGCTCTCTTGTCCTTCGCCACATGCATGTATGCGAGACCCCTGAACACCTTCAGATGCCGTTCAGATACATCTTTACTGGTCCATACTTTCTAACGTGAGTCTCCTTCCAAGGGTGCTGAGGGTGATCTGTTTATCACATAGGTCGTCGTTGTTAGCGCCTCAGCCCAGAACGTCTTGGGTAACTTGGCATGTGCTAGCATACTTCGGACTCTCTCCATTATGGTTCGGTTCATCCTTTCGGCCAGCCCGTTCAATTCTGGCATGTTCGGCACGGTGAATTTGACCCAGATTCCCTTCGACCGACATTACTCCTCGAATTGCCCCCGGTATTCTCCTCCGTTATCTGCTCGAACCGCCTTTAGCTTCCGATCGGTTTCTCTTTCCACTCTCGCGTGGAGCTCCTTGAAGACGGATAGCACCCGATCCTTCGTCTTCAACGGTGAGACTCACAACTTCCGGTTGTGGTCGTCTATGAATGTCACGAAGTACTATGATCTGGCATGTGACTTCGTGTCCACTTGACACACATCTGTATGCACCAGTTCCAGTGATACATTCTGTCTCATCGGTGGTCTTGACTAGAAGGAGGTTCGGTTTTGCTTGCCGACAAGACAATTGGTGCACTTCTCAAGTTGCACGTCCTTCATCGGAATGAGATTGTCTTCCGCAAGTCTCTTCATCCTCTTCTCACTCATGTGACACAGTCTTTTGTGCCACATCTCACTAGCAGTATCGGATGCTACCTTCACTTCTTCTCGGCATATCCGGGCATTCATCAAGTATAGTGTGTTGACCTTCTAGGCTCGAGCCACTATTAGGCTCCCTTTATTGAACTTCATAACTCCGTTCCGGATGCTACCCGTGTAGCCTTCATCATCTAGCCTTCATCATCTAGCCGACCGGCTGATATTAGTGAGAGGACTACGCGCTCTTTCGACAACGCTCGGCCACAACTGAGTCTAGGATCAAACACAGAAAAAAATGGATAATGTATGCACGAAACAGTAAAGAGAAGAGTACATAGTTGTTTACGTGGAAAACCCAAACACGGGAAAAACCACGACAGTCCACAGACTGCAAACTATCACTATGTTACAATGTACAATAGATGAACACAAAGGCAACGACCTCTTGCTCACAGTCTTCGCCATAGGCGGCGGTTACAACAAAGACAACGTCCTCTTCGTCTCTCTCTCTCTCTCTGTACACGGTTGCACTCTAAAATCTTGCACCAACAAGAATGAATACAACACTATACTAAGTTTGCCCTAAGTCATATTTATACTAATATGACTTTTCAGCTATTTACAAATATAGCCCCAATGGACTCTCAAAAACATATTTACGAATATGTCCCTTCATCCGGTGAGCACTCCTCACCGGGCCTGCATCATCCGGCTCTTGTCGGGCACTCGTCATCCGGTTCTCACCGGGCCTTCCGTTGCCGAGTACTCCACATCCGGGGGAGTTTGCTCATCAATATTGTTCTTCTCACTTCCCATCCGGAGGGACCTGTTTCCTAACAAACTCCCCCTTCACTCCGGCATGGGATGTCTTACTAGTCCGATCCGCTTCCGACATGCATCCAGCTTGTCGGGTATAAGTACTTTGGTCAGCATATCTGACCCGTTCTCGTTCGTATGGATCTTCGTCAACGCGAACTCTCGATCTTCTACTCGCTCCTGGATCCAGTGATACCTACGCTGGATGTGCTTCGTCCTGGAATGGTACGCTGCGTTCTTAGCAAGGTGGATGGCACTTTGACTATCACAATAGAGCCAATATTCATCTTGCCGGATATCGAGCTCTTCGATGAAGTCCTTCATCCATAATATTTCCTTGCCGGCTTCCACAACCGCCATGTACTCCGCCTCCGTGGTTGACAACACAACCGTCTTCTGCAACCTCGACTGCCACGAAACAGCTCCCCCTGCATATGTCATTACATACCCGGATGTAGACCGGCTGGTATCCACATCAGCCGACATGTCCGAATCGGTGTAACCGTCAAGTTGAGGTTTTCCGGAGCCGAATCGGAGACACATATTCGAAGTGCCCTTCAAGTACCGGAGTATCCATTTGACCGCGTTCCAGTGCTCCTTGCCGGGATGCTCATAAACCGGCTCACCACTCCGACTGCGTATCTAATATCCGGCCGAGTACACACCGTTGCGTACATCAAGCTCCCAACGGCAGAGGCATATTGAACCTTCATCATATCAGCCTTCTCTGCTTCTGTCTTCGGGCTTTGCTTACCGGATAGTCTGTAGTTTGCAGGGAGTGTCGATCCGACCGGTTTTGCTTCTAACATGTTGAACCGCTGAAGCACCTTTGTCACGTATTTCTCCTGTGACAACCACAATTGCTTCTTTGACCGGTCCTGGATGGTGTGCATCCCCAGTATCTGTCTTGTTGGGCCCAGGTCTTTCATTGCGAAGGTTTGATTGAGAGCCTTCTTCAACATCCGTATTTTGGCTTGGTCCCGTCCGACGATCAACATGTCGTCCATGTACAAAAGGAGTATCAGGAGGTCGCCTCCTTCGAACTTCTTCACAAACATGCAGTGATCGGCCTACGTCTTGTGGTACCCTTGATCAGTCATGAAGGAGTCGAACTTCCGGTACCATTGTCGGGGAGCCTGCTTCAGTCCATACAAGCTCTTCTTCAACCGGCAAACCTGGTGCTCCTTCCCTTTCTCCACGAATCCTTCCGGTTGCTGCATGTAGATCTCCTCTTCGAGGTCACCGTGAAGGAATGCCGTCTTCACGTCCAACTGCTCTACCTCGAGGTCCATGCTTGCCGCTATACTTAGCACCGTCCGGATGGAGGTCATCTTTACTACCGGGGCAAATATCTCGTCGAAGTCCACGCCCTTCTTCTGTTGGAACCCCTTCACCACGATCCTGGCTTTGTATCTCGGGGGTTGCCAGCATCTCCCGGTTTCAACTGTTAATCCTTAGGGCCGGACAACAGCCTAACACAGGGTGTCCATTTAAGACACTTCACCAAAGGGTGTTACGACGAGATAACTGTTATAGGTTTTTAGGGTTAGGGTTAAGGACGATGATGATGATGAATGATAACTATGATGATTGGTAATGAAGATAGACATGGTGATGGAGAGTATGATGGTGAGAGAGATCATATAGAGAAGCATTGCGGGGTGGGGGGTGGTGCCTAGAATGGCTCCAGCCCCCTCCCAAGGGGGTTCAACGTGAGAGAGGGAGAGAGAAGAGAAAAGATGTCAAAGAGAGAGAGATTAGAGAGAGAATGTTCATTCATTCATTCATTCCCCATAAGGGGTTAAATAGTACAAGAGGGGGTAGATACAAAGGGGTGTAAGCCCCCTAGAGCATTCATACTGGACACTCACTCACACCTCCTCGTATCCATCCACATGCACACACGTGTGCATGTGTTCACATACGTATTGACTCACAATTACATTTATGCCCCCTACACACACACAACAATCATCATGATACCATTTGACCCTCGCTTATCACATTGACTCTCCGTACATCTCATACGGGGTAACACAATATGGCACGCCCGTGGGAAAGTGCCTTGCACGTCGATCCCACATGCCTTGATGATGATATTTCTTCGACCGGAACTTCCATCGGTCCTTTCAACGATCAACTCCCTCGATCGGAATGCTTGACTCGAACATCTTTGTCGGTTAGCAAATCTTTCCGCGACACAAACATTCTCATTTTGTCGGCTTATGAACTTCGTCATGGGTCCAAAATCATGTCGTATGTATGTGTGTTCTTCCTTTGTTTTGAGTGTGTGTGAGTAGTCTTGGGGATTTTCAAAATTCTAGTGGTGCCCTCTTGTTTGTAAAATTTTATATTGTGCCCTCATGTTTTTTAAATTTTGCTTGATACCCCTCAAATGTTTTAAAATTTCGTGGATGCCCTCATCTCCTTTTTTCACTCTCTCTCGTATTTCTATACGATTTAAAGTTTTGTTATGATTTGAGTTTTGCTTTTAGGTCATTTTTCCTTCGCTTTTGTGTTTGTCTTTGTTGGTAGACAGGTCCCTCCGGATGGGAAGGGAGAAGAACAGTGCCGACGAACAAACTCGGCCGAGGCCGAAACGGTATGAACCGAATGGGGAAAACCCGACTTCGGAGAGTCGGATGGTGTAGGCCCGGTATGAACCGGATGAGGAGAACCCGACTCCGGAGAGCCGGATGGAGCCCATCGAGGCTACATTTGTAAATAGCCGAAAAATCATATTAGTATAAATATGACTTAGGGCAAACTTTTAGGTGTGTTGTCATTCTTGTGATTAATTATTCTTCCTTGTTGGTGCAAGAAGAAATCAGAGCGCGTAACTGTACAGAGAGAGAGAGAGAGAGAGACGAGGTCGTTGCCTTTGTTGTAACCGCCGCCTGTGGCGAAGATCTGAGAGCACGAGGTCGTTGCCTCAGTGATCTCACTGTTGTATATTTCTACATAGCGACAGTTTGCAGCTTGTGGGCTGCCGTGGTTTTTCCCCTATTTTGGGGTTTTCCACGTATACCTCCTGTGTACCATTTCTCCTTTTTTTTTTCTTGTGTCGCGTTTCATTACCTGTTTTTCTGTGTATGTAAAGAAGCTCGGTTGTGGCCGAGCGTCGGACAACAGGAACGTCAAGTTCTCAACAAGTGGTATCAGAGCGAAATCGACACAGAAAATGGACGAATCGTTTGGCGGCATGTTCAAGCTCACCGGCTCCAACTATTCAGTGTGGAAGTCGAAGATGAGGGACATGCTCGTGGTTAAAGACCTCTGGCTGCCGGTTCAGTTCGGGGACAAGAGACCGGACAAAATCGATGCCGCGATATGGGAGGTGATGCACATGAAGACAACGGCGTACATACGGTGCTTCATCGACATGAGCCTGTACAACAACTTCAATGAAGGGAGCAAAGCTCATGAGCTCTGGGAGAAGATCGGCATGATGTTCCAGAACAAAAATGCTGTCAATCAGGCGTCGGTATTCCGGAAGCTTGTAAGACTCCGGTACCAAGATGGCTCCAGCATGGCGGAGCATATGAATGCCTTCCAGGGGTTGATTCACCAGGCAACGTCATTGGAAGTACCTCTTGCCGATGAGGTCCTAGCGCTACTCATGCTCGGTTCCCTCTCGGATAGCTGGGAGACGTTAGTTGTTACTTTGGGCAACGCCGGGCCGGAAGGAAAACGGCTATCCCTAGCAAGAGTAAAGTCGAGCTTGCTAGATGAGGAGGCTCGTCGGAAAGACAAAGATACGAGCTCCGACTCCAAAGCGCTCCTTACCGAATCGGAACGCGGAAGACATAGAAACCGTAGTCCCCAGAACCAGGAGAAGTCGGGGACACGATCAAAGTCAAGGGGGAGGCCTACTTGCTTCTATTGCGGCAAGCCGTGACACTTCCAAAAGAACTGTCGGCATTTTCGTAAAGACAAGGAAACCGACGATACCGATTCGAAGCAAACCCCGAACCGGAACGGTAAAGACCGGAGGGGGCCGGACCGGAAGGGAACGACGGCAATTGCGGCAAGTGACGAGGAGTTGATGCTCATCATCGAGGAGAGTGAGATAAACCATGCCGGCGATGAGATGACCTGGGTGGTAGACTCCGGAGCGTCGTTCCACCTTACCCCGGACCGGAAATGCTTCTCATCCTACTCAGCCGGTGATCACGGCTATGTCCGGATGGGGAATGAAGGAACATGCCGAATTGTCGGCATAGGAGATGTGTGGCTGACAACACCAACCGGATGCAAGTTGCTGTTGAAAGATGTCCGACACGTTCCGGAAGTTCGTCTGAACCTGATATCAGCCGGTCGGCTAGATGATGAAGGCTACACGGGTAGCATCCGGAACGGTGTCATGAAGTTCAGCAAAGGGAGCCTGATTGTGGCTCGGGCTCGGAAGGTAAACACACTGTACCTGATGAATACCCGGTTATGTCCGGAAGAAGTGAACGTGGCTTCCGACACTACCGGTGAGCTGTGGCACAAGAGGCTATGTCACATGAGTGAGAAGGGGATGAAGAGGCTTGCAGACGACAACCTCATCCCAGTGAAGAACGTGCATTTAGAGAAGTGCACTGATTGTCTGGCCGGTAAGCAGAACCGGACCTCCTTCCGACCAAGGCCACCGATGAGACGTAATGCACCACTGGAGTTGGTGCATACGGATGTTTGTCAAGTAGACACGAAGTCACATGCCGGAGCGCAGTACTTCGTGACGTTCATAGATGACCACAGTCGGAAGCTGTGGGCCACACCGCTGAAGACGAAGGATCAGGTGTTATCCGTCTTCAAAGAGCTCCACGCGAGAGTGGAAAGAGAAATCGGCCGGAAGCTGAAGGCGGTTCGAGCAGATAACGGAGGTGAGTACCGGGGGCAGTTCGAGGAGTACTGCCGCTCGAAGGGAATCCGGCTCGAATTTACCGTGCCGAAGACGCCGGAGCTAAACGCACTGGCCGAGAGGATGAACCGGACCATAATGGAGAGGGTCCGGAGTATGCTAGCGCATGCAAAACTACCCAAGAAGTTTTGGGCTGAGGCACTGTCGACGGCGACATATGTGATAAACAGATCACCCTCAGTACCCCTAGACGGAGACACGCCACAGAGAGTATGGACCGGTAAGGAAGTGTCCTACCGGCATCTAAGGGTGTTCGGGTGTCTCGCGTATGTGCATGTAGCAAAGGACCGGAGAGGAAAGCTAGATCCAAAGACCCGGCCATGCATATTCCTCGTTTACGGTGACGATGAGTTCGGCTACCGAGTGTGGGACCCGGTCGACAAGAAGATACTCCGGAGTCGAGATATTATCTTCATGGAGGACAAGACGCTCGCCGACTGGGAGTCGGAGAAGAAGATAGTGAATTCCGAGTCGACCGGTAAGGATAGACTCTACAATGAGCAGACCCAACCGGCAAGAGACCGATTAGCACTCGAGGAACCAGCCGGTTACGGTGAGGATACCGAACCGGCAGAAGAAGAAGTAGAGGAAGCTGAGACCGGAACCGGTCAAGACCCCGAATCGGATTCGGATGAAGAGCAAATGGAGGAACCGATTACCGAAGCCCGAAGACGTAGATATCCTCTCAGAGAGAGAAGGGCACCCCGGAGATTTCCGGATGCAGAGCATGTCTTGCTGACCGATGAGGGGGAGCCGGAAAGCTTCGAAGAAGCGAAGGAAGACACCCACAACCGAAAATGGTTAAGTGCCATGCAGGATGAGATGGATTCCCTGCATGAGAACCATACGTACGAATTGGTGGAGCTGCCGAAAGAAAAGCGGGCACTCCGAAACAAGTGGGTGTTCAAGTTGAAACCGGGAGATGCCGGCAACCCCCCGAGATACAAAGCCAGGATCGTGGTGAAGGGGTTCCAGCAGAAGAAGGGCGTGGACTTCGACGAAATATTCGCCCCGGTAGTAAAGATGACCTCCATCCGGACGGTGCTGAGTATAGCAGCAAGCATGGATCTCGAGGTAGAGCAGCTGGACGTGAACACGACATTCCTCCACGGCGACCTCGATGAGGAAATCTACATGCAGCAACCGGAAGGATTTGTGGAGAAAGGGAAGGAGCACCTGGTATGCCGGTTGAAGAAGAGCCTGTACGGACTGAAGCAGGCTCCCCGGCAATGGTATCGGAAGTTCGACTCCTTCATGACCGATCAAGGGTATTACAAGACGCAGGCCGATCACTGCGTGTTTGTGAAGAAGTTCGAAGGAGGGGACTTCCTGATACTCCTCCTGTACGTGGATGACATGTTGATCGTCGGACGAGACCAAGGAAAAATACGGATGCTGAAGAAGGCTCTCAACCGGAACTTCTCAATGAAGGACTTGGGTCCGGCAAGACAGATGTTGGGGATGCACATCATTCGGGACCGGTCAGTGAAGCAACTATGGCTATCACAGGAGAAGTATGTGACGAAGGTGCTTCACCGGTTCAACATGTCAGATGCAAAACCGGTCGAATCGACATTTCCAGCAAACTACAAGTTGTCCGGCAAGCAAAGCCCGAAGACAAAAGGAGAGAAGGCAGATATGATGAAGATTCCATATGCCTCTGCCGTCGGGAGCTTGATGTACGCAATGGTTTGTACCCGACCAGACATTGGATACGCAGTCGGAGTGGTGAGCCGGTTCATGAGTAATCCCGACAAGGAGCATTGGAACGCGGTCAAGTGGATACTCCGGTATTTGAAGGGCACTTCAAATATGAGTCTCCGATTCGGCACCGGAAAACCTCAACTGGACGGTTTCACCGATTCAGACATGTCGGCTGATGTGGATACCAGCCGGTCTACATCCGGGTATGTGATGACATATGCAGGGGGAGCTATCTCATGGCAGTCGAGGCTGCAGAAGACGGTTGCATTGTCAACCACAGAGGCGGAGTACATGGCGGCTGTGGAAGCCGGCAAGGAAATATTATGGATGAAGGACTTCATCGGGGAGCTCGGTATCCGGCAAGAGGAATACCGACTCTACTGCGACAGTCAAAGTGCCATCCACCTTGCTAAGAATGCGGCCTACCATTCCCGGACAAAGCATATCCAGCGGAGGTATCACTGGATCCGGGAAAGGGTAGATGACCAGGAGTTCACATTGGCGAAGATCCACACGGCCGAGAACGGGTCAGATATGCTGACCAAAGTGCTGACACCCGACAAGCTGGACGCATGCCGGAAGAGGATCGGGCTGGAAAGACACCCCATGCCGGAGTGAAGGGGGAGTTTGTGTAAGGAATAGACACTTCTATTCACCTTCACCGCTCGGCCACAACCGAGTAAGCGCGAATCGATGGAGCAGAAAATAGGAACCACACAGAGAAACAAAACGCGAGTACACAGGGATTAACATGGAAAACCCTATACGGGAAAAACCACGGGAGTACAAGGCTCCAAACCAACACTATACAGAGAAGTATACAATGGCGAGCTGCAAGGCGACGACCTTGAGCTCGCTGTCCTCGCCACAGGCGGCGGAAATACACAGAGGCGTCTACCTCTTCCTCTCTCGCGCTCTATCTCTCTCTCTCTCACGGCTGCTTACACTTCACTCCTCTTGAGTGGAAAAAACAGAAAAATAAGAAGCAACTTCTAAACTATTTGCCCTAAGTCATATTTATACTTATATGACTTTGGGCTATTTACAACTGTAGCCTCAGGGGCCCATAGCGAACATATTCACGGATATGTCCCTGCATCCGGATCGCTCTCCGGGTACATTCGTCATCCGGTACCGAAACCGGGGTCTTCGTCATCCGGATCCGAAACCGAAACCGGGCTTGTCGGCATTCATCTCCGATATCCGACCATCCCATGTGAAGGGACCGTAATCCCAACAAACTCCCCCTTCACTTCGGCATGGGATGTCTCTCCAATCCGATCCTCTTCCGGCATGCTTCCAGCTTGTCGGGTGTGAGGACCTTGGTCAGCATATCCGACCCGTTCTCGTCCGTGTGGATCTTCGTCAGCACGAACTCCTTGTCTTCTATCCTTTCCCGGATCCAGTGATATCTTCGCTGGATGTGCTTCGTCCGGGAGTGATAGGCCGCGTTCTTCGCAAGGTGGATTGCACTCTGACTGTCGCAGTAGAGTCGGTACTCCTCCTGTCGGATACCGAGCTCTCTAATGAAGTCCTTCATCCATATTATTTCCTTGCCGGCTTCAACAGCCGCCATGTACTCCGCCTCCGTGGTTGACAGCGCAACCGTCTTCTGCAGCCTCGACTGCCATGAAACAGCTCCCCCTGCATACGTCATCACATACCCTGATGTGGACCGGCTGGTATCTGCATCAGCCGACATATCCGAATCGGTGAAGCCGTCGAGTTCGGGCTTACCGGAGCCGAATCGGAGGCACACGTTTGCCGTGCCCTTCAGGTATCGGAGTATCCACTTGGCCGCGTTCCAATGCTCTTTGCCGGGATTGCTCATGTACCGGCTCACCACTCCGACTGCATGTCCGATGTCCGGTCTCGTACACACCATGGCGTACATCAAGCTCCCGACGGCTGAGGCATACGGCACTTTCATCATATCCTCCTTTTCAGCCTTTGTCTTGGGGCTTTGCTTGCTGGACAACTTGCAGTTTGTCGGGAGGGTCGATCCGACCGGTCTTGCTTCCGACATGTTGAACCGGTGAAGCACCTTCGTCACGTACTTCTCCTGTGAAAGCCACAACTGCTTCTTGCTCCGGTCCCGGATGATGTGCATCCCTAGTATTTGTCTCGCCGGACCCAGGTCCTTCATTGAGAAGGTTCGGTGAAGAGCCTTCTTCAGCATCCGGATCTTGACCTGGTCCCGTCCGACGATCAACATGTCGTCCACGTACAGGAGGAGTATTAGAAAGTCTCCTCCTTCGAACTTCTTCACAAACACGTAGTGATCGGACTGCGTTTTGAGGTACCCTTCGTCGGTCATGAAGGAGTCGAACTTCCGGTACCATTGCCGGGGAGCCTGCTTCAGTCCGTAAAGGCTCTTCTTCAACCGGCATACCAGGTGCTCCTTCCCTTTCTTCTCGAATCCTTCCGGTTGCTGCATGTAGATCTCTTCATCGAGGTCGCCGTGAAGGAATGCCGTCTTCACGTCCATCTGTTCTACCTCGAGGTCCATGCTTGCCGCTATGCTCAGCACCGTCCGGATGGAGGTCATCTTCACTACCGGGGCAAATATCTCGTCGAAGTCGACGCCCTTCTTCTGCTGAAACCCCTTCACCACGATCCTGGCTTGGTATCTCGGGGGGTTTCCGGCATCTCCCGGTTTCAGCTTGAACACCCACTTGTTTCGAAGTGCCCGCTTTCCTTTCGGCAACTCCACAAGTTCATATGTGTGGTTCTCATGCAGGGAATCCATCTCGTCCTGCATGGCACTCAACCACCTGCGGCTCTGGGTGTCATGTTTTGCTTCCTCAAAGCTCTCCGGCTCCCCCTCGTTGGTTAGCAACACGTGCTCTGGTTCCGGAAATCTCCGGGGGGCCCTTCTCTCTCTTTGAGGGTATCTCCGTTTCGGAGCTTCGGTAACCGGTTCTTCCGATTCTTCTTCTTCATCCGAATCCATTTCGGGATCGGGGCCGGTTCCGGTATCATTTTCATCTTCTTCGGCCGGTTCTGTTTCTTCACCGTCTTCGGCCGGGTCCTCGAGTGCTAACCGGTCCCTTGCCGGTCGGGACTGCTCCTCGTGGAGTTTATCCTCACCGGTCGACTTGGAGCTCTTCATCTTCTTCTCCGACTCCCAGTCGGCGAGTGTCTTGTCCTCCATAAAGACGATATCTCGACTCCTGAATATCTTCTTGTCGACCGGGTCCCATACTCGGTAGCCGAACTCGTCGTCGCCGTAACCGAGGAATATGCATGGCCGGGTCTTCGGATCTAGCTTTCCTCTCCGGTCCTTCGCCACGTGCACGTATGCGAGACACCCGAACACCTTCAGATGCCGGTAGGATACTTCCCTACCGGTCCACACTCTCTGCGGCGTGTCTCCGTCCAAAGGTACTGAGGGTGATCGGTTTATTACATATGTCGCCGTCGACATTGCCTCAGCCCAAAACCCCTTGGGTAATTTCGCATGCGCCAGCATACTCCGAACCCTCTCCATTATGGTCCGGTTCATCCTCTCGGCCAGCCCGTTCAGTTCCGGCGTCTTCGGCACAGTAAACTCGAGCCGGATTCCCTTCGAGCGACAGTACTCCTGGAACTGCCCCCGGTATTCCCCTCCGTTATCCGCTCGTATCGCTTTCAGCTTCTTGCCGGATTCCCTTTCCACTCTCGCGTGGAGTTCTTTGAAGACGCACAGCACTTGGTCCTTTGTCTTCAACGGTGCCGTCCACAGTCTTCGGCTGTGATCATCTATGAAAGTTACGAAGTACTGGGCTCCGCCATGTGACTTCGTTTCTACCTGACACACGTCGGTGTGCACCAACTCCAATGGTGCGCTACGTCTCGTCAGTGGCCTTGAGTGGAAGGAGGTTCGGTTCTGCTTACCGGCCAGGCAGTCGGTGCACTTCTCTAGGTGCACATGCTTCACCGGAATAAGGTTGTCTTCTGCAAGCCTCTTCATCCCCTTCTCACTCATGTGGCACAGTCTTTTGTGCCACAGCTCACCGGCAGTGTCGGCTGCCACATTCAGCTCTTCCGGACATAACCGGGCATTCATCAGGTACAGTGTGTTGACCTTCCGGGCCCGAGCCACTATCAAGCTCCCCTTGCTGAACTTCATGACACCGTTCCGGATGCTACCCGTGTAGCCTTCATCATCTAGCCTCCCGGCCGAAATCAGGTTCAGTCGGACCTCCGGAACGTGTCGGACATTCTTCAGCAGCATTTTGCATCCGGTCGGGGTTGTCAACCACACGTCTCCTATGCCGGCAATCCGGCACGTACCTTCGTTTCCCATCCGAACACAGCCATGCTCGCCGGCTATGTAGGATGAGAAGTATCTTCTCTCCGGGGTCAGGTGGAACGATGCTCCGGAATCGACCACCCAGGTCGTCTCATCGCCGGCAATGTTTAGTTCACCTTCTTCGGTGATGAGCATGATCTCCTCTTCACTTGCCGCGAGTGCCGTCGTTCTTTTCCGGTCCTGTCCTCGCCGATCCGAACCATTCCGGTCCGTGGCTCCCCGGTATGCACCGTTTCTCTCCGGTGACTTCTTCGAATCGGTGTTGTCGGTTCCATTGTCTTTTCGGTAATGCCGACAATTCTTTCGGAAGTGCCCCGGCTTCCCACAGTGGAAGCATGTGGGCCTTCCTCTTGACTGCGACCGGGTCCCCGACTTCTCCCGTCTTTGCGGACTCCGGTTCCATTGTCTTCCCCGATCCGATTCGGTAAACAACATCTTCGGGTCGGAGGCCGGTTCCTTATCTCTCCGACGCGCTTCTTCATTCAAAATACTTGTCTTTACCGTCTGTAAGGACAAGTTATCTTCGGTGCAGGAGGTGCTGAGAGTCACCACCAAGTTCTCCCAGCTTTCTGGCAATGTACACATCAGGATGATGGCTTGCATTGCATCCTCCAACGGGAACTTAATCGCCGCAAGCTGGTTCACGAATCCCATGAACGTGCTTACGTGTTCAACCATACTCTCGCCGTCCCGGTACTTGAGGTTCACTATCTTCCTCATCAGGGAGGTCCGGTTCAACGCATTCTTCCTCTCGTAGAGGCCCGACAGCTTCTTCCACATCTCATATGCGTTGGTGTCGTTCGCCACATGTTGTAGGACGCTTACATCGACATATTGTCGGATCGTCGCTACGACTTTCCGGTTCAGGAGCTTCCACTCCGACTCAAGTACCCCCTTCGGTATTTCCGACCTGTCAATCGGTTCGTACAGGTCCCGAACAATCAGAAGATCCTCCATCTTGATCTTCCAGTCGGCGTAATTCTGTGCATTCAGCACCATCATCCCCGGCTGCCCGCTGCCGCCGCCTTCCATTTTCTGCAACAGTCGCTCTGATACCAGTTTGTAAGGAATAGACGCTTCTATTCACCTTCACCGCTCGGCCACAACCGAGTAAGCGCGAATCGATGGAGCAGAAAATAGGAACCACACAGAGAAACAAAACGCGAGTACACAGGGATTAACGTGGAAAACCCTATACGGGAAAAACCACGGGAGTACAAGACTCCAAACCAACACTATACAGAGAAGTATACAATGGCGAGCTACAAGGCGACGACCTTGAGCTCGCTGTCCTCGCCACAGGCGACGGAAATACACAGAGGCGTCTACCTCTTCCTCTCTCGCGCTCTATCTCTCTCTCTCTCACGGCTGCTTACACTTCACTCCTCTTGAGTGGAAAAAACAGAAAAATAAGAAGCAACTTCTAAACTATTTGCCCTAAGTCATATTTATACTTATATGACTTTGGGCTATTTACAACTGTAGCCTCAGGGGCCCATAGCGAACATATTCACGGATATGTCCCTGCATCCGGATCGCTCTCCGGGTACATTCGTCATCCGGTACCGAAACCGGGGTCTTCGTCATCCAGATCCGAAACCGAAACCGGGCTTGTCGGCATTCATCTCCGATATCCGACCATCCCATGTGAAGGGACCGTAATCCCAACAGTTTGTTGGTAGACAGGTCCCTTCGGATGGGAAGGGAGAAGAACAGTGCCGACGAACAAACTCGGCCGAGGCCGAAACGGTATGAACCGAATGGGGAAAACCCGACTTCGGAGAGTCGGATGGTGTAGGCCCGGTATGAACCGGATGAGGAGAACCCGACTCCGAAGAGCTGGATGGAGCCCATCGAGGCTACATTTGTAAATAGCCGAAAAGTCATATTAGTATAAATATGACTTAGGGCAAACTTTTAGGTGTGTTGTCATTCTTGTGATTAATTATTCTTCCTTGTTGGTGCAAGAAGAAATCAGAGCGCGTAACTGTACAGAGAGAGAGAGAGAGAGAGAGACGAGGTCGTTGCCTCTGTTGTAACCGCCGCCTGTGGCGAAGATCTGAGAGCACGAGGTCGTTGCCTTAGTGATCTCACTGTTGTATATTTCTACATAGCGACAGTTTGCAGCTTGTGGGCTGCCGTGGTTTTTCCCCTATTTTGGGGTTTTCCACGTATACCTCCTGTGTACCATTTCTCCTTTTTTTTTTTGTGTCGCGTTTCATTACCTGTTTTTCTATGTATGTAAAGAAGCTCGGTTGTGGCCGAGCGTCGGACAACAGGAACGTCAAGTTCTCAACAGTCTTCTTCTCTGCTTCTTACGTTTCTCTCTTGCCGTTGTCTGCATCTTTCTCTTCTTCCCGCCTTCTTGCGATTCGTTAGCTTTCTTCTCTTCAAGAGAAAGGCTTCTATCTTCCTCTTCATCCTCTTCCAATCTATTTGATCTCTGTCTATTTGTCTTAAATCATGCTCATCTTGTTATCTCTTTCTCCCCTCTGTTTCTTCTTCTTCTTCTTCTTCTGTGTCGTTTCGAGCCATTTATTCCTCTGCTCGTCGACCTGCTCTCCGTCGGTTTTCCGGCAGTCAGTTCGGTTGTTGTCCGTCGTCTTTCGGTCGTGCATCCGGTTCGTCGTCCCGGCCGCCTGTCTGCATCCGGTTATTCCGACCGCTCTCCAACCGCTCAAACTGTTGCCCGGTTGCTCTTCAGCCGTTGTCTGGCCGTTATTCGGCCATTCCGACCTCTCTACGGTCGCTCCGACTGTTGTCTAGCCACTTAGACACTTCGGCTGCTATCCGGTCACTCCGGCCACTCTTGCCCGTTGTCTGGCCATTCCGGCGAGTTTTGCCCATTTGGTTGTACTTCTGGTTCCTTGTTCCCGGCCATCTGACTAGTCGTGTCTTTCCGCGTCGGTTTGTATTTCTTCCGCTTTCTTAATTGCCTTCTCCATCTTTGTTCCAACAATTCCCTTTGGTCCAATCGTTTGCTTTCTAGCCATGTGTGTCCGGTCATATGTGGATAGAAATGCACTCTCGCATCTTTGGAAGATACATCATGTGGTGGTTGGGTCTCACATAGATCATAGGCTTTATTTCTCCCTTGCTTTTTTCATCTTTCTTTGCGATCAGATCCACACCAAAAAGACCAATCACATGTCAAACAAAATACACTTGTATAGACATTAATTTGTATCAGAATCATGGTATGGATAATCAATCTGTCATTTCTTGCTTCTCATGCACATCATGGTCGCCATTTTTTGCATATTGTTGTCAATTCCATTTCTTGCAGATCATCACCACGTAACATTCTTCATCTTCCTTGCGCACAACATCACCTTGTTGCATTCCTCGACGGCTTTCAATCACCATCACCATTTCTTGCATATTTTGTCATTATTGACTTGCATCGCCACGTATCATTCTTCGACTCTGTCTCCAAAGGGGGGTCGCCTTAGTGGTCGCCAAAAGGTGTTATAAGTTTTAGGGTTAGGGTTAAGGACGATGATAATCATGATAAAGATAGACATGGTGGTTATCATGATGATGGAGAGTATGGGATTGATGGCGAGAGAGATCATGTGCATTGAGAAGCATTGTGGGGTGGGGGGTGGTGCCTAGAATGGCTCCACCCCCCTCCCAAGGGGTTCAACGTTAAAGGGGAGAGAGAGAGGGAGAGAGACATGACAAGAGAGAGAGAGAGATTAAGAGAGAAAAATGGTTCATTCATATTTCATTCATTCCCCATAAGGGGTTAAATAGTACAAGAGGAGGTAGATACAAAGGGGTGTAAGCCCCCTAGAGCATTCATATTGTGTTGGGAGACAGGTCCCTCCAGATGGGAAGGGAGAAGAACAGTGTTGATAAGCAAACTCGGCCGAGGCCGGTGAGAACCGGATGAGGAGTACTCGGCTACGGAGAGCCGGATGGTGCAGAACCGGTGAAGACCGGATGAGGAGTACCCGCCTACAGAGAGCCGGATGGTGCAGACCCGGTGAAGACCGGATGAGGAGTATCCGGCTACAGAGAGCTAGATGGTGCAAACTAGAGTACCCGGCTACGGAGAGCCGGATGGTGCAGACCCGGTGAGAACCGGATGAGGAGTACCCGGCTACGGAGAGCCGGATGGTGCAAACCCGGTGAGGAATGCTCACCGAATGAAGAGACATATTCGTAAATATGTTTCTGAGAGTCCATCGAGGCTATATTTGTAAATAGCTGAAAAGTCATATTAGTATAAATATGACTTAGGGCAAACTTGTAGTTGTTGTGATTCTTGTTGGTGCAAGAATAGAGAGAGCGTTGTCGTGAAGAAAACCGTCCACAAGCGGAATCGGTGCACCGGAGCGTAGGAACCGGTTCTTCATGCACGTACGTCTTATGTTGTGCATAAGAGAGAATTAGGTACATAGAAGATCCTAGGTAGGTAGATTCGGTAGGTAGGAAGTTAATGGGAAACGGCTCCTTCCTTGCCTATAAAAGAGGAGGACGAAGTGCTGTTGCGGGGGGGAAAAGGCGCTCTCTCTCTCCCAATACTCCGTAGCTTCTTTCTGTGCAGGTTTTCGGGAGGCTCGCGCTGCTCTGAGGAATGCCCGAGTGCTTCTGGCAGCACCTCCAACCTACCCCTTTTCTTTCTGAGTGTTTGCGAACAGGCATCGACATCTGTTCGCCGGCCTGTTCGGTTGTAACCGACTTCGTGCTTCTTGTTGTTTGTCTCTGTTAATATATATACATACATACCTTCGTGCCTCTCTGTGTTGGTTTCCCCGCTCGCGTCTTCGTGTCGAAGGGCCGTGTCCCTGTGGATCTACGCTCACACGTAGTGGGTCCCTTCCCTTCTCCTTTCTCTCTTGCTCTTTGGTACAAGACCCCCGAGGTCCCGCCTCATTCCACGCATCCGCGAGGAATACCTTGACATCTTGGTGAACCCGACGTGAAGGAGGTGGCAGAAGAGCAGAAGATGAAGGGGTCGGATCTTGCGGAGGCCATGGCTTTGGCCGTGGATCGGATATTGAGCGCACGCGAAGGCACCGACGCCATCGACAGAGCTATTGAGGTGGTCGTCGGTACAATCGGCCGGTTCAGCAGAAAGGATGCTACGAAGTATTTGGCGTCCTACAGGGCAGAAATGCTGATGCGGGAAATTCCGGAAGAGAGGCGTCTTGCCGGGTTCCCTCGAGTGGCGATGCCGAGCATCCATGCGGAGGTGCTCAAGGTACGGGCAGAGAGTCGTACCTGGGAGGAGTTCGAAGGCCGACTCCTAGAAAAATACGAGCTGGACGACGCACTCCGGCTTTCGAAACGGGACTTCATGGGATGGGTGGAGTCCCCCGACAAGGGAAGAAACGCATCGGCACTCCTCCGAGAGTTTGAGGAACGCTTTGCGCGCCTTTCGGCGCTTGACCGAACCATTCTGGATACGAGCCGGGTCCTACTGTTCGTCAAGTTGGTGGACGAGCGGGACCGGGATCAATTCGGCTCCTTGCTAGAAACCGAAGACGGGCTGACAACCGACTGGGCTGCAGTTAAGAGAGTCTGTGGCCGTTTCGACAAACGGCGAGAATGGGCTGACAACGGGGCGACCGGAGCGGGCTCTGTCACAATAAGGAGGCTTGAACCGGCACCACAAGGGCGAAGGGCAGAGACCCGGGAGTGGCTCGAAACCGGTTCGGCTCCGACCAGCATGGTCAATGACTCATCCGGAGGAGCAGCGCTGGAGGAGTTGACGCGAGCGATAAAGGATCTCCAGATCGCCCAGACTCGAAGGGAAGGCGGCGAACTGGCTCGTGACCGACGGTCGGCAGCAGGGAACAGGTGCATGTGGTGCGACGAGGTCGGCCACATTCGGAAGGACTGCGGCGATTTCGCAGAGGAATTGAGGAACCGGGTGGTGTACCTATGGGAAGGCCAGGTGCACACCGGCGATACCAGAAGGGCCCTAAACCGGAACGACGAGCGAGGAGGTATGAAGAGACTGATGGAAGAGGCAACGGCCCGACACATGGAGGCCATCCACTACTCGGCGTCGGCCGGTATTCGTGTCGGGGGCAGCGAGGCCCGAAAGGAGAGCAAAGACGGATTCTGGTCGGCAATGCTGGAAGGCCTCGCCGGCGCACGACTGAGGAAAGATGAAGCAGACCGCGCTGAGAGACGGGTCTGGGAAATAACCGGGTGGAGCAACCTGGTCGAGGAGAAGACGGGTTTCGTCGAAGCACCTTGCCAGAACTACGAGGCTCTGGTAGAAGACAAACGAGTGGGGAAAGCCGGAGCGGCCAGGCCCTCACAACGATACGAGACCCGATTCGGGCAACGACGGAACGATGCCGGTGGGACTAGCGCACAAGATAACCCCAGGAAGGGCGGATACCGACTGGGGACGGAAATAGAAAGGACCACGGACCTACGAAAGGTCTTAGAAGAACGGATCCTCGACAGCAAAGTGGAGCTGTCATTGCGGGAAGTGCTAGGGATCGCTAAGGAGTTCCACGACTCCATTGTGGACTTGGTGAAGCGGAAGAGGCTGTCGACGGAGACGGAACCGGAAAGACCGGTGGAGGTGCGAACGACGCACATCGACGACTTGGCGCTGGAAGATGAGTGGGCGGAGAGACACTATTCGAGGCCACACTGGGCTCGAGCGACCATGGAGACCCCGGTAAAGATCGGAGATGTTCAGGAACCGGTGGTGGCATTGGTGGACCACGGTTCGGAAATAAACCTGATGTCCATGGACTTCTATAAGAAGGGAAAGTGACCGATCAACACCAAGCACGGGTGGAAGATATGGGCGGCGACGCGCGCCACCGAGGAACTGCACGGGGCCTGCCCGAACGTGCGAGTCAAGATCGGCGACGTCGAGATTGACCAGCACTTCTTAGTACAGGAGACGTCCTCGCACCCGGTCATATTAGGGGAACCATACATCACGGCGGCGCGGATGGAGACCAAGGTGCTAGACAACGGTTCGGCCTACACGAGGGTCAAAAGCCAGGATGGGCGCCATTCGGTCCAATTTCTGACGGTGCGACCGAACCACGAGCGAAACCGCGAATCCCTCGGTGGCGGGAACCGGGAGGATTTTTAGAGAGGGCTGCCAAGGCGTGGGGCCGAGACAGTCCGGACACTCGGGAAAGACCCCACAGCTGTACGATAGAACCGAAACCGAAGAAACCCTGTACGATAAGTAAAAAATTTTGCTTCTCCAACAATGGAGGGTGTATGATAGTCGGCATCGTTGGCCGAGAAAAGGCAAGGGCGGAAGTGCGGCTTCGAGTGTGCGGAGTTCCCGGCCCGGACGAGGAAATCAGCGGAGCCGTGGAGGCGGTCTCCTTCGACGACACCTTGGGGATGCTAAGGAAGGTAGCCGGAGAAGACCTTAACGAAGACCGGACGGTAGCCCCATATCGAACCGATGGTTTACCGTACCAAAGAAAAACGGAACATTGCGCTTCATTCAAGACCTGCAGCCGGTCAACAGAGTGACCATTCGGAACGCAGGAATTGGACCGACCATAGACGAGTTCACGGAGGCCTTCGCCGGAAGGTCGATTTACTCGGTCGGTGATCTGTACTCAGGGTACGACCAGTTCCAGCTAGCCGTGGAGAGTAGAGACATTACGACGATGCGAACTCCCCTCGGCCTAGTGCGAATGTGTACCCTGCCACAAGGAGGGACCAACTCGGTGGCCCACATGGTGAATGCAATGAACAAAGTACTGAGGGATTGCATCCCGGACATCACCATGTCGTTTCTAGACGATATCCCGATCAAGGGGTACCCGGTGGAAGAGAAGGACGAGACACTCGGGCCGGACGGATGTCGGCGATTCGTGGCAACACACATCGACGACTGCGAGAAGGTGCTACAAAGGCTAGAGGTTGCGAGGCTCACCTTCTCCGGGGAGAAATCGGCCTTCGGGCAATCGGAAATCCTGGTGGTCGGACACCTATGTGGACCATATGGCCGGAAGCCGTTCCCGGCAAAAGTAGAAGCCATCTCCGCGATGAAAACCGACTGTAGCTCGGTTACGGAAGTTCGGAGGTTCCTGGGGGCATGCACATTCTACCACATATGGATCCCGCATTACGCCCACGTTGCGGAGCTGCTATACGGGTTGCTGAAGAAGGGGCGAAAATTCGAGTGGCGAGACGAGCACACGGAGTCGGTCCGGAAGCTGAAGGAAGCTCTTGCGGCAGCACCGGCGCTCCGGAAGGCTGTCTACGAGAAGGGTACCCTGGTATACATAACGGTGGATACGAGTCCGATCGGGATCGGATGGGTCGTCAACCAAGAAGACGAGGACGGCACTCGGTTCCCGATCCGATTCGGCGCAAAGGTCCTCAGTGAGCGACAGCGAGGGTACGACCAGGTTAAACGCGAACTCTGGGGTATCGTTTCGGCGGTAAAGGCCGACAAAGACTACCTGATCGGGACAGAAGTGATTATCGAGACAGATTGCCTGCCAATTCTCGGCATGGTTTCCGGATGCGCGACACCGGACCTGGCGATGCTCAGGTGGATAGCGTACATCAAGTCCCTGGACCCGGAAATACGACACATTTCCGGAAAGGACAACGCCATGGCCGACATGCTTTCGAGGGCGAGGTTTGATGACGAGGGCGGCATGGTTTCGGAGGACGAAGAAGTCGGCGTGGACTTCTTCGAGGCGGCGTACGTGACGACCGATGGGGCGAGCACTCCGGCACTTAACGGCTTCGACGAGAGCAAGTACGACGGCGAGTGGCTACAGATCGGTGGGTTTTTGAGGACAATGACGCCGGATGCGTCATGGACGAGGGACGAGGCCAACCGGATCCGGAAGAAAGCATACCGATTCGTTCTCCGGGACGGATACTTATGGAAGCACCCGAAGAAGAGGAACGGCGTCCCGCTCCGGGTGGTGGCGATGAAGGAAGAACAGGAGGAGCTGCTGACGGCCTACTACGACAGCCCTTGGGCTGGACACCGTGGGACGTGGGCCACGTTCGAGAAGATAAAGGGGAAGTACTGGTGGTCGGGACTGTATCGGGACGTGCATCGGTTCGTGACAACTTGCGAGAGCTGTCAGATGCACTCCATAGTCCGACATCGGGACGAGCTTCACCCTACGTACCCTCCGACCATCCACTTCAAATGGGTGGTAGATCTGGTGACGATGCCGATGGGAGTAGGACAAATGCGGTATCTGGTCCTGGCTCGGGAAGATCTGATGAACCAGGTAGAAGGCCGAGCCCTTCAGAACAAAACGACCGCGGCCGTATGTCGGTTCCTGATCGAGGACGTGATGTGCCGGTACGGGTGCGTCGGGAAGATCGTGGCTGATCGCAGGGAGTTGGACGCCGAAGAGGCCGAGGAGCTGTTCGACCGGCTAGGAGTCAAACTCTCGCTTACCACTGCGTACAATCCGGAGGCGAATGGGAAGGTGGAGCGCGGACACGGACCGATCGTCAAGGCGTTAGTTCCGGCATGCGGAGGGCAAGTCGGGAACTGGCCGCGGCTGCTGCCTTACGCGTTGTGGACTGACCGAACTACGCACAGTTCGGTAACCGGATTCATGCCGGCAGAGCTCATGTTTGGGCAGAAGCCGATCATGTCGATGGAACGTACGATCTCCTCATCGGCAACCGTGGACTGGAAAGACAAGATGAGCCGAGAGGAACTGTTGGCGGCGCGCATACAACAGCTCGAGCGAAGACCGGAGGACGTGGAGCAGGCTGCGGGAAAGCTTCGGGTGGCAAGGACGAGGAACAAAGCTTGGTTCGACCGGACGCACCGGCTCCGACCAAAGAAGATCGAGGAAGGCGACTGGGTGATAGTCTACGACAGCAGCCTCGACAACCAGCATCGAGCGACACGGAAGTTCGCAAGAAGGTGGTTCGGGCCTTATGTGGTACAAAGCGCCAACGACAACGGGACGTACCATCTGGCGGAACTCGACGGCACGAGAATGGCGATACCGGTAGCTAGGAAGCGGATCAAAGCGTTCAAGAAGCGTCACGACGACGAGCCGGATCCGGTTAACCTGGACCGCGACGACGAACGATTCGAAACCGAGGAAGAACCGACAGGCGGGGAATGAAGGCTAGACCGGTTTTCTCCCTCCTAACTCAATTTGGCGCATGTCGGTGGATGCACGGTTAGGTGGGGGCGGATGTCGTGAAGAAAACCGTCCACAAGCGGAATCGGTGCACCGGAGCGTAGGAACCGGTTCTTCATGCACGTACGTCTTATGTTGTACATAAGAGAGAATTAGGTACATAGAAGATCCTAGGTAGGTAGATTCGGTAGGTAGGAAGTTAATGGGAAACGGCTCCTTCCTTGCCTATAAAAGAGGAGGACGAAGTGTTGTTGCGGGGGGGAAAAGGCGCTCTCTCTCTCCCAATACTCCGTAGCTTCTTTCTGTGCAGGTTTTCGGGAGGCTCGCGTTGCTCCGAGGAATGCCCGAGTGCTTCCGGCAGCACCTCCAACCTACCCCTTTTCTTTCTGAGCGTTTGCGAACAGGCATCGGCATCTGTTCGCCGACCTGTTCGGTTGTAACCGACTTCGTGCTTCTTGTTGTTTGTCTCTGTTAATATATATACATACATACCTTCGTGCCTCTCTGTGTTGGTTTCCCCGCTCGCGTCTTCGTGTCGAAGGGCCGTGTCCCTGTGGATCTACGCTCGCACGTAGTGGGTCCCTTCCCTTCTCCTTTCTCTCTTGCTCTTTGGTACAAGACCCCCGAGGTCCCACCTCATTCCACGCATCCGCGAGGAATACCTCGACAACGCGTAACAGTGTACAGAGAGAGAGAGAGAAAGAGGTCGTTGCCTCTGTTGTAACCGCCGCCTGTGGCGAGGATCGTGAGCACGAGGTCGTTGCCTCCGTGAACTCACTGTTGTACATTCTAGCATAGTGATAGTTTGCAGCCTGTGGGCTGCCGTGGTTTTTCCCTCTTTGGGTTTTCCACGTAAACATCTTGTGTACTCGTTTCTTCTTCGTGTCGTGTTTTATTTCCCGTTTTCTGTGTATGATTCTAAGCTCGGTTGTGGCCGAGCGTTGTGCATAAGGAGCGTTTGAGTTCTTGTCAAGTGGTATCAGAGCAAAACGACACAGAAAATGGATGATTCGTTGGGAGGCATGTTCAAACTCACCGGCTCCAACTATTCGGTGTGGAAGTCGAAGATGAGGGACATGCTCGTGGTTAAAGACCTCTAGCTGCCGGTTTAGTTCGGGGACAAGAGACCGGACAAAATCGACGCCGCGATATGGGAGGTGATGCACATGAAGACAACGGCGTACATACGATGCTTCATCGACATAAGCCCATACAACAACTTCAATGAAGAGAGCAAGGCTCATGAGCTCTGGGAGAAGATCGGCATAATGTTTCAAAACAAAAATGTTGTTAATCAGGTTTCGGTATTCCGGAAGCTAGTAAGACTCTGGTACCAAGATGGCTCCAGCATGGCGGAGCACATGAATGCCTTCCAGGGGCTGATCCACCAGGCAACTTCATTGGAAGTACCTCTCGCGGATGAGGTACTAGCGCTACTCCTGCTCGGCTCCCTCCCGGATAGCTGGGAGACATTGGTTGTCACTTTGGGCAACGCCGGGCCGGAAGGAAAACGGTTATCCCTAGCAAGAGTAAAGTCGTGCTTGCTAGATGAGGAGGCGCGTCGGAAATATAAAGACACGAGCTCCAACTCCAAAGCGCTACTTACCGAATCGGAACGCGGAAGACAAAGAAATCGTAGTCCCCAGAACCGGGAAAAGTCAGGGACACATTCAAAGTCAAGGGGGAGACCTACTTGCTTCTATTGCGGCAAGCTGGGACATTTCCAAAAGAACTTTTGGCATTTCCGAAAAGATAAGGAGACCGACGGTACCGATTCGAAGCAGACCCCACACCAGAACAGCAAAGACCGGAGAGGGTCGGACCGGAAGGGAACGACGGCAATCGCGGCAAGTGAAGAAGAGTTGATGCTCATCACCGAGGAGAGTGAGATAAACCTTGCCGGCGACGAGATGACCTGGGTGGTACACTCCGGAGCGTCGTTCCACCTTACCCCGGACCGGAAATGCTTCTCATCCTACTCAACTGGTGATCACGGATGTGTCCGGATGGGGAATGAAGGTACATGCCGAATTGTCGACATAGGAGACGTGTGGCTGTCAACACCAACCGGATGCAAGTTGCTGTTGAAGGATGTCCGACACGTTCCGGAGGTTCGACTGAACCTGATATCAGCCGGTCGGCTAGATGATGAAGGCTACACGGGTAGCATCCGGAATGGTGTCATGAAGTTCAGCAAAGGGAGCCTGATTGTGACTCGGGCTCGGAAGGTAAACACGTTGTACCTGATGAATGCCCGGTTATGTCCGGAAGAAGTGAACGTGCCATCCGACACTGCCGGTGAGTTGTGGCACAAGAGGCTATGTCATATGAGCGAGAAGCGGATGAAGAGGCTTACAGACGACAACCTCATTCTAGTGAAGAATGTGCACTTGGAGAAGTGCACTGATTGTCTGGCTGGTAAGCAAAACCAGACCTCCTTCCGACCAAGGCTACCGATGAGACGTAATGCACCACTAGAGTTGGTGCATACGGATGTGTGTCAAGTAGACACGAAGTCACATGCCGGAGCCCAGTACTTCGTGACGTTCATAGATGACCACAGCCGTTGAAGACAAAGGATCAGGTGCTATCCGTCTTCAAAGAGCTCCACGCGAGAGTGGAAAGAGAAACCGGTCGGATGCTGAAGGCGGTTCGAGCAGATAACAGAGGAGAATACCGGGGGCAGTTCGAGGAGTACTGCCGCTCGAAGGGAATCCGGCTCGAATTTACCGTGTCGAAGACGCCGGAACTAAACGGGCTAGCCGAGAGGATTAACCGGACCATAATGGAGAGGGTCCGGAGTATGCTGGCGCATGCAAAACTACCCAAGAAGTTTTGGGCTGAGGCACTGTCGACGGCGACATATGTGATAAATAGATCACCCTCAGTACCCTTGGACGGAGACACGCCACAGAGAGTGTGGACCGGGAAGGAAGTATCCTACCGGCACCTAAAGGTGTTTGGGTGTCTCACGTATGTGCATGTAGCTAAGGTTACGGCGACGATGAGTTCGGCTACCGAGTGTGGGACCCGGTCGACAAGAAGGTATTCCGGAGTCGAGATATTATCTTTATGGAGGACAAGAAGCTCGCCGACTAGGAGTCGGAGAAGAAGATAATGAACTCCGAGTCGACTAGTAAGGATAGACTCTACAATGAGCAGACCCAACCGGCAAGAGACCGGTTAGCACTCGAGGGACCAGCCGATTACGGTGAGGATACCGAACAGGTTGAAGAAGAAGTAGAGGAAGCAGAAACCGGAACCAGCCAAGACCCCAAATCAGATTCGGATGAAGAGCAAATGGAGGAGCCGGTTACCGAAGCCCGAAGACGGAGATATCCTCTCAGAGAGAGAAGGCCCCCCCAGAGATTTCCGGATGCAGAGTATGTTCTGTTGACCGATGAGGGGGAGCCGGAAAGCTTCGAAGAAGCGAAGGATGACACCCACAGCCGAAAATGGTTAAGTGCCATGCAGGATGAGATGGGTTCCCTGCATGAGAAGCATACGTACGAATTGGTGGAGTTGCCGAAAGGAAAACGAGCACTCCGAAATAAGTGGGTGTACAAGTTGAAACCGGGAGATGCCGGCAACCCCCCGAGATACAAAGCCAGGATCGTGGTGAAGGGGTTCCAGCAGAAGAAGGGCGTGGACCTCCATCCGGTAGTAAAGATGACCTCCATCCGGACGGTGCTGAGTATAGCGGCTGTCATGATATGGCAAGACTCGAACCCATGACCTTAGGTTATATGGGTCGAGCTCTTGACCATTAGAACATCTATTGTAATACGTAGGATATTATTTTCATTTACATTTTATTATAGGAAATTAGTGTATATTCCAGATTTCTCTGGAACATTCTAGAAGCTTCAGGATTACTCCTGAAAACACTATAAAAGAGGGCACTAGGCATTATGTTGAACCAAATTGGTTCAACGCCAGTCTTAAGCCTTTTAGCCACCGTTGTATATTCTCTTCATATAATAAATATCTTTCTTATCATCACTCTCTCTCTCTCTCTCTCTCTCTCTCTTTCTCTCTGTCTCGCTCACTTCTTCCTTCTCTCGAAGAAGTTCCACACCTCTCATAGTACTAATCCTTCGTTTAGTACTAATTCCTTCTCTGTCTCAGTACTGTTCATGACAGTTTGAACCAATTTCCCTACCTTCTGTCTCTCTCATTTCCTACTAATCTTTTATTCCTCTTTTCTTTCATCCCATGGCCACTGTTA
The DNA here is from genome assembly GCF_043228905.1 of Azolla caroliniana. Taxonomy (NCBI): domain Eukaryota; kingdom Viridiplantae; phylum Streptophyta; class Polypodiopsida; order Salviniales; family Salviniaceae; genus Azolla; species Azolla caroliniana. The sequence continues at coordinate 15,303,989 of NW_028230450.1, read as the reverse complement.
GCGCTGAAGAATATCACTCTGTTTTCTCGGAATTCCAATGCTTGAAGGAGAAGTTCCATGCTTTGGAACAAGAAAACCAACGGTTGCTGGGGGATCTTCAGCAAATCTCCTTAGAAAAGCAGCAAACACAACAACAACATGGGGAACTTGCGTTACGCGTGCAACAACTCGAAGCCACCATCGTAGCGATGCAACAACATGGGCCCGGAACACAAGGGATTCATAAAGAACCTAAGATTGGCCTTCCCACGAAGTTCGATGGAACGCGATCGCAATTTAGAGGGTTCCTTAACCAGGTACGATTAGTTATTCAAATGCATCCTTCCCGATATCCCACCGATGCATCACGAGTGGGTTTAGTAGGCACTTTGTTAAGTGGCTCAGCGTTGTCATGGTTCGCTCCACTATTAGAAAAGGAATCTCCGTTACTCAACAATTTTGAAGAGTTTCTAGGTGAGTTTAAAGCATGTTTCGGAGATACTGACAGCATTAGGACCGCAATCAACAAAATCCGGCGATTACGCCAAGGTGACCGTCCAGCCTCCGCATACGCTGCAGATTTTCGCCTACTCGCCGCCGATATCCCTTGGGATGATCAAGCGTTGATGGAGCAATTCCGTTATGGTTTACGCAACGACGTCAAGGATTTACTCTTGACCTTCCCCGAAGAGCCAAAGTCCTTAACAGAAGCAATCAGTCGCGCGGTGAGATGTGACAACCGCCTCTTTGAGCGACGTTCGGAACGACAGCTACAGATGCCAAGGGCAAGATCAGAGCCCACCTACGCCTCAGTGGTAACAAGACCTTTTCCAAGGGAGTCATATAATGCGTCTCCAGCGAATACTCCGACTCCGATGGAGATTGACACTACACGTCGTCGAGGGCCGTTATCCGAAGAAGAAAAGCAGTGACGCCGTACAAATCGACTATGTCTTTACTGCGGTGGACCAGGACATATCGCAATAAATTGCCCCCATAGGCCAAGAAGACAGGTAAACCAAATAGTCGCTAGTTCTAATTGTACTAAATCCGAACCTATTTCAGTAGGGATATCTGATAGTCCTAATAGTACTAATATCCCAGATCTAGCAAACAAATTTGATGTCCTTAGTCAGTTAGAAGAAGAGTTAAACGACTAAGTCCAGCCAAAATAGGAGCCGTTTGGTTGGATAGCCCTAGATCTGTGCAGCCCATTAGTGGTTCCATTCCCGCTAAGCAAGTTAGTGATGTGTTCGTAGCCCAAGTAATAGTTAGTACTAAAAGTACCCCTCCAGTACATGTCCTAGCACTCCTAGATTCCAGAGCTAACTCTTGCTTTATGGATAAGAAATTTGCTCAAGCTCATAAGATATCCCTAAGAAAACTCCAGTGTCCAGCCTCTGTAGTAGTCATTGATGGACGTCCCATTGCTTCCGGAAATATCCTAGAAGAGTCAGAGCCCATTAATATTGTCCTAGATAACTTAGTATGTGTAGTATCATTTAATATTATTAGTATCCCAGAAAATCCTATAGTTTTAGGACTACCATGGTTCGAGTTACATAACCCTGACATAGATTGGAGAACAAGAGAAATCCGGTGTCGACAAACCCAAGGGTCAACTCAGAAGATGGCAACCATTTCGCTACGTCAGTTGCGTAAAGAAGGGCACAAGGAGGAAATGTTCCTCTTTGCAATATCAGTAAACCCCTCCAACACCACTAAAGAAGAATCCACCGTTCAACTTCCCGAGAAGTATCGCCATTACACCGATGTGTTCGATAAAGTACAAGCCAACACACTTCCTCATCATCGACCGTACGATTGCCCCATCGATTTACAACCGGGAAAAGAGCCGCCATGGGGACCGATCTACAATTTGTCACCAACCGAGCTGGAAGTCCTTCGGGCCTATATAGAGGAGAATTTGGAAAATGGTTTCATTTGGCATTTGAAATCTCCAGCCGGTGCGCCCATTTTCTTCGTCAAGAAAAAAGATGGATCGCTTCGTCTCGTTGTAGATTACCGTGGCTTGAATAAGGTTACAATCAGGAATAGGTATGCTCTTCCCCTTATCTCAAGTCTTTTAGAACGGATCAATGGTGCCAGGTTCTTCACGAAGATCGACTTACGGGGAGCATATAACCTCGTACGGATCCGACCAGGAGACGAATGGAAGACCGCGTTTCGCACCAGATATGGGCACTTCGAGTATACTGTCATGCCGTTCGGCCTCACTAATGCGCCGGCAGTCTTCCAGCACATGGCTAATGATATATTCCGAGATCTATTGGATGATTGTTTGATCATCTATTTGGATGATCTACTGGTTTATTCAAAGACCCAAGAAGAACATGATTCTCATGTACTATTAGTACTAAAACGACTTCGAGAACATGGTCTGTATGCAAAGCTAGAAAAATGTAGTTTCGGGTGCAACCAAGTGGAATTTCTCGGCTACATCATTTCGTCAGAAGGCATCTCCATGGACCCAGCTAAGGTCAGAACGGTGGTAGAATGGCAGACTCCGCGTTCGGTACGGGATGTGCAATGCTTCTTAGGCTTTGCCAATTTTTACCGGAAGTTCATACAGGATTACTCAAAGATCGTTCTACCTCTCACACAACTTACCAGGAAGGGACAACCGTTCACCTGGTCTGAAGAAACGGACATGGCTTTCGAGAGTCTTAAAAAAGCATTTACATCGGCTCCAATTCTAGCTCATGTCGATCCGGAGAAACCATTCATTATCGAAGCTGACGCATCGGATTTTGCATTGGGGAGCATTCTGTCACAACAGGGGAATGATGAAAAGCTACATCCTGTGGCTTTTCACTCACGCAAGTTTGATGCCGCCGAAATCAACTACGAAATCCATGATAAGGAGCTATTGGCAATAGTGGATTCTTTTATGCAATGGAGGCATTTTCTGGAGGGATCCTCTCATCCAGTCACCGTATTTAGTGACCACAAGAATCTTGCCTACTTTCAGGATGCTCGTGTGTTGAATCGACGTCAAGCTCGGTGGGCCCACTTCCTCACGCGTTTCGACTTCAAAATTACATATCGTCCGGGGAGGCACCAAGGGAAGGCAGATGCATTATCACGGCGTTCGTATCTAGCACCCCGTCCCGGCGAGCCAGCTTTCGATAACCAAAAACAAGTCATCTTGGGACCGGCACGATTACAAGCAACACAAATCTTTGACATGCCTATGGATTCCCGCGTTATCGATACCATACGTGAAGACTTGAAGACAGATGCGTTCGCCCAAGCTATACTAGCACAAATTGATCCCTCTCGAGCGTCGTGTTCACAGTCGCAACCATCAGGTACGGACTATCGGCAATTCAAATACCATGATGGATTACTCTTCTTTAAAGAACTTTTGTATGTCCCTAATGGTTCTTGCCGCCTTCGAGTAATACAAAACTGTCATGACACATATACAACTGGGCATTTTGGGAGTACTAAAACATTACATTTAGTACAACGATCATTCTGGTGGCCCTGTATGCGACAATTTGTCGAGGATTTTGTTCGGACTTGTGATACATGTTGCAGAGCGAAAATGCCAAGGCATCATCCATATGGTTTATTAGAACCATTATCAATTCCAAGCAAGCCGTGGCAATCCATTGCTCTAGACTTCATCACAGATCTTCCAGTCTCTAAGGGGTTCAATGCGATTCTAACAGTGGTCGATCGATATACGAAGATGGCTCATTTCTTGCCATGTACTAAGGAGATCTCCAGTGAAGACACTGCCGAAATTGTCATGCGTGAAGTATGTCGGCATCATGGACTCCCCGATAGTATCATCAGCGACCGTGGACCCCAGTTCGTGTCAAAATTCTGGAAGCACCTTTTTAACATGCTCAAGGTCACTTGTAACCTCTCTTCCGGCTACCACCCACAAACTGACGGCCAAGCTGAACGAACAAATCAAACGTTGGAGCAGTATCTGCGGTGCTTTCTCAGCTATCATCAGGACGACTGGACAGATATTCTCCACTTCGCCGAATTTGCCTATAACAACTCTATCCACGCATCCACTAAAGTTACGCCATTTTATGCTTATACGGGATGTCACCCCCGGTGGAGTGTACTTGAAACCCCAGAGGTGTCCACAAATCCGTGCGCGGAGGATCATTTGGAGCGGTTACGCAAGATACAAGCGGATTTATCTACTCATCTCCAGCAAGCTCAACAAACACACAAGGTCTACGCGGATCGTCATCGACTTCCATCTAGTTTTAATATTGGAGATCGGGTGTGGTTGCTACGACGACACATCAAGACTACTCGCCCATGTGAGAAGTTGGATTATCGGCGATTAGGTCCTTTCCGTATTATTGGAAAGATTAATGATGTTGCTTTTCGTCTCGATCTACCTCCTCAACTTCGGATACATCCGGTGTTTCATAGTTCTCTCTTCGAACCCTACCACGAGAGCACCATCCCAGAACGTCTTATCCAACCTCCACCCCCGATCGAGCTTGAAGATGGGCCGGAGTACGAGGTTGCCGCCATTCTTGATTCCAAGATTGTTCGCAACAAGCTCTACTATCTAGTCGATTGGCTAGGCTATAGTCCCAGCGAACGTACTTGGGAACCGATCGAGAATGTAACCAATGCTCGTGCTCTTCTTGAAGACTTCCATCGTCAATATCCACACAAACCGAGTCCTCAATCCAAGACGACTCGTGACACTCGTCGTTTTAAAGGGGGGATAGTGTCATGATATGGCAAGACTCGAACCCATGACCTTAGGTTATATGGGTCGAGCTCTTGACCATTAGAACATCTATTGTAATACGTAGGATATTATTTTCATTTACATTTTATTATAGGAAATTAGTGTATATTCCAGATTTCTCTGGAACATTCTAGAAGCTTCAGGATTACTCCTGAAAACACTATAAAAGAGGGCACTAGGCATTATGTTGAACCAAATTGGTTCAACGCCAGTCTTAAGCCTTTTAGCCACCGTTGTATATTCTCTTCATATAATAAATATCTTTCTTATCATCACTCTCTCTCTCTCTCTCTCTCTCTCTCTCTTTCTCTCTGTCTCGCTCACTTCTTCCTTCTCTCGAAGAAGTTCCACACCTCTCATAGTACTAATCCTTCGTTTAGTATTAATTCCTTCTCTGTCTCAGTACTGTTCATGACAGCGGCAAGCATGGACCTCGAGGTAGAGCAGCTAGACGTGAAGACGACATTTCTTCACGGTGACCTCGAAGAGGAGATCTACATGTAGCAACCTGAGGGATTTGTGGAGAAAGGGAAGGAGCACCTAGTATGCCGGCTGAAGAAGAGCCTGTATGGACTAAAGCAGGCTCCCCGACAATGGTACCGGAAGTTCGATTCCTTCATGACCGATCAAGGGTACCACAAGATGTAGGCCGATCACTGCGTGTTTGTGAAGAAGTTCGAAGGAGGCGTCTTCCTGATACTCCTTCTGTACGTGGATGACATGTTGATCGTCGGACGGGACCAAGTCAAAATACGGATGTTGAAGAAGGCTCTCAACCGAACCTTCTCAATGAAATACTTGGGTCCGGCAAGACAGATGCTGGGAATGCATATTATCCGGAACCGGTCAGCGAAGCAATTATGGCTGTCACAGGAGAAGTACATGACAAAGGTGCTACACCGGTTCAACATGTCAGATGCGAAACCGGTCGGATCGACACTTCCGGCAAACTGCAGGTTATCCGGTAAGCAAAGCCCGAAGACGAAAGCAGAGAAGGCGGATATGATGAAGATTCCATATGCCTCTGCCGTCGGGAGCTTGATGTACGCAATGGTGTGTACCCGACCAGATATAGGATACGCGGTCGGAGTGGTGAGCCGGTTTATGAGCAATCCCGGCAAGGAGCACTGGAACGCGGTCAAATGGATACTCCGGTACTTGAAGGGCACCTCAAATATGTGTCTCTGATTCGGCTCCGGAAAACCTCAACTTGATGGTTACACCGATTCGGACATGTCGGCTGATGTGGATACCAGCCGGTCTACATCCGGGTACGTAATGACATATGCAGGGGGAGTTGTTTCGTGGCAGTCGAGACTACAGAAGACGGTTGCATTGTCAACCACGGAGGCGTAGTACATGGCAGCTGTGGAAGCCGGCAAGGAAATATTATGGATGAAGGACTTCATCAGAGAGCTCGGTATCCGGCAAGATGAATACTGACTCTATTGTGACAGTCAAAGTGCCATCCACCTTGCTAAGAATGCAGCCTACCATTCCCGAACGAAGCATATCCAGCGAAGATATCACTTGATCCGAGAAAGAGTAGATGACCAGGAGTTCGCACTGACGAAGATCCACACGGGCGAGAACGGGTCAGATATGCTAAATGCATGCTCGACAAGCTGGATGCATGGAGCCCGACAAGTTTTGATACCCGACAAGCTGGATGCATGCCGGAAGAGAATCGGACTAGTAAGACACCCCATGCCAGAGTGAAGGGGGAGTATGTTGGGAGACAGGTCCCTCCGGATGGGAAGGGAGAAGAATAGTGCTGGGAAGCCGAGGCCGAAACCGGATGAGTACCAGGCTACGGAGAGTCGGATGGTGCAGACCCGGTGAAGACCGGATGAGGAGTACCCGGCTACAGAGTGCCGGATGGTGCAGACCCGGTGAAGACCGGATGAGGAGTACCCGGCTACGGAGAGCCGGATGGTGCAGAGCCGGTGAGAACCGGATGAGGAGTACCCGGCTACGGAGAGCCGGATGGTGCAGACCCGGTGAGAACCGGATGAGGAGTACCCGGCTACGGAGAGCCGGATGGTGCAAACCCGGTGAGGAATGCTCACCGAATGAAGAGACATATTCGTAAATATGTTTCTGAGAGTCCATCGAGGCTATATTTGTAAATAGCCGAAAAGTCATATTAGTATAAATATGACTTAGGGCAAACTTGTAGTTGTTGTCATTCTTGTTAGTGCAAGAATAGAGAGAGCGCGTAACAGTGTACAGAGAGAGAGAGAGAAAGAGGTCGTTGCCTCTGTTGTAACCGCCGCTTGTGGCGAGGATCGTGAGCACGAGGTCGTTGCCTCCGTGAACTCACTATTGTACATTCTAGCATAGTGATAGTTTGCAGCTTGTGGGATGTCGTGGTTTTTCCCTCTTTGGGTTTTCCACGTAAACATCCTGTGTACTCGTTTCTTCTTCATGTCGTGTTTTATTTCCCGTTTTCTGTGTATGATTCTAAGCTCGGTTGTGGCCGAGCGTTGTGCATAAGGAGCGTTTGAGTTCCTGTCATATTGGACACTCACTCACACCTCCTCGTATCCATCCACATGCACACACGTGTGCATGTGTTCACATACGTATTGACTCACAATTACATTTATGCCCCCTACACACACACAACAATCATCATGATACCATTTGACCCTCGCTCATCACATTGACTCTCCGTACATCTCGTACGAGGTAACAATAACTTATGACACAACGCTTAATTGGACCTTAATCGGTTACTTAGCAATACATCATTAACACGCGTAAGATATACAATAAGCACAGAACGGTGAACAATACTCAATGATTAAACAACAGGTTTATATTACTCTCCGTTAATGACTACATTATAACCAGGCCTTTATATAGGTCACCGGTGCGAAGTACGAAACAGTGCCAACCGGCACCTTTTCAGGATCGGTCCGGATCCGGATCGGCATACCGATTCTGGCCTGTCCGTCCACATCTTCTCATATATTAATCTATATATTAAGACTAGTAATTTCAACAGATTCCTAGATAACCATTCCCCTTTTCACACCCTGGTCTTTGTCGGCCGGGTAACACATGGCACGCCCGTGGGACAGTACCTTGTACGTCGATTCCCACACCGGCCCCTTACTCTTCGTTCAAGATATCCAGGATGCTTTGCTCCAGGGTCTCCAGTGGTTCTACGGGAATCTATTGTGGCTGCTATTGCTGCTGATGCGGCTGCTCCGATTGTGGCTGGGGTTGCTTCTCCGATTGTGGCTCCGATGGTTGCTCTGGCACCGATGTTTCCTTCGTTGTTTCCTCCGCCAGAGTTGTCTCTGGTTGACTTACCCCAGCCTGGTCTCCATCTAGTCCTTGTACTAGCGATAGTTCCTCATCACTGAGGTTGACCGTTGCCGCTTGCCTTGCTTTTTCTTCCCTAAGCCGGGACCGCTCATAGCTCTCAAACTAGATTTGAGCATCCATCTGATCGTCGTCCAGTTGAGCTATGAGTTGCCAGACCTGCACCAATTTCTCATCCGCAAGAGCTGTGAAATCTTCTGCCATCTCATCCTTTATGGCAGTGAAGTCCTCCGATGTGAGCATGTAACAGTCGTCACCTTCCTTCCGCCGGTTTTCGGCGTCTGCCCTGAGCAACTGGAGTTCAGTCGTATTCTGCGCCCATTTCGTCCACCATCGCACAGAGCTCTCGTCAATCAAGCGTTTGATCTTGTTTGTCTGTTCCATTCCCATCTGTGATTTGTTCTTCGCGGCTTGTTGCTCCTCTTTCAATTGCTTGATGATTCTAACCGTGTCTGCCTCCTGCTCCCTATAATGCGACAATTGAATTTGATAGGTTGTTTGCAACCTCTGTAACACCATTGTTGCCCTTTCCTTTTCTTCATTGTGCTGCTTGTGGAGCTCCATCTGGTCCCTCGCCGCTTCCTCCAATAGCTTTGTATTCTCAACCCGTTCGTCGGTGAGTGCCGTTGTGGCCCTATCAACTTCTTGCCGGAGCTCGGCCATCCTTTCCTGTTGTTGCTTATACTCCGTGTCCAAGCTCTTAAAGTTCCGATGCAGGTGGTCGAAGTCCTCCGTCTTCTGCTTCAGCCTCTGGTTGATTTGCCGTCAAGCGTGGTCTTCCCGGTCCTTTTGTTGACGGAGTTCTTCTTTCAGCCTTTCGATTTCCGTTTCCGCCATCCGTTGCAGCTTGTCCTTCTCCTGCAGCAATTTTTCTTTTTCCTCCTTTAGTCAGTCGTAAGCTTGATGCCCTTTCCGCAGATTTTCTTCTGCCTGGCGGAGGTTTTCAGCCATATTCCTTAACTCCTCTTTTGCCGCTTTCTTCAAATCTCGTTCGCAGCTCCGTTGTGCTTCTTGTGCGGCAAGTTCGTCCCTTAATTCGGCAAGCTCTTGGGCTTGCATCGCATCTTTCTCCGGGACGGTTTCTGTCTCTGGGGTCTTATTCGTATGTACAAGCGTGGTTGTTTCTTTATTCTGTACATCCACCGAAGTCACCGGTGCTTGGATCTGTATTGCGGTTAAGGCCATTTTGGCCATGTCTTCTGTGACCCGATCCAAGTCTTGTTCAAGGTACCGGATCCTTGATCGGGCCGTCTCTAGTTCATCGGTTGTGACTAGCAACCGTTCCATCTGCGCTCGCTCTTCAGCCTCTACATATAGTATCACTCCGGCAACCTGCTCTCCTATCCACCGGAGCCATTGGCTGCCGGTACCCTGTTGTTGCATCTGCACTGAGGGTTGGTTGATGGGTTCACTTGCTAGTGGCCGATCCCGCCTAACTGCGTCGAACTGCACTTCCTGCTCTGCCTGCTGACCACTTTGCCATTCGGGTTTCGGTTGTGTTTTGGCTTGTTCTTGGCCGGCTGAGGAAGGTGGCACATGCCTTACCGGCGCTTGTGTTTCGGGGCTTGCCGGTATTGCCTGTTGTGTAGGGTCTTCTTAGACCGGTTCCTTTCGAACCGGTTCCGGTCTACTCTGTGTCGGTTGTCTTCCCCTTAGTGGTCTTGGTGGCCAACAACTGTTGTCGTTTTGAAGCAACTTTCGGTGTGCCGTCCGTTACTCTTCCCCACTTCTTTGTCTGGACGGGCTCGACAGGTGGCGCCAATAGGGTGAGCCATTGCGCCACCACATGCCATATTTTCCGGCCTTCTTTGGCTTCCTTACCTCTTACGGTGTCAATAGCCGCACACAATTCGTCGGCGATCAGCACCGGCCAATCCACCTTGACCCCTTCGTATGTTGCAATGATCAAGCTTGCTCAGTTCTGAGGCATAACGGGGGGTCGAAGGTATACGTGGCCGAACTCATGGAGTACATGGGCAATTTCTCGGAATAACATATCTTCTCCGCCCTGTGTCCTGTAGCCCTTGCTGGCCAAAGAATATTCGCCGAAGTATTTGATGAGTCGTTCGGAGGTAGGGTTGTCAATAGTATAGATGCCCCCCTCCGGAAGGCCTGTTAGTGCACGGATCTCTTCCTTCGTGATCAGCTCGGTGTCAATTTCCTTGATGATCTTGTCGACTTCTTTGTGTGGTGGTGCATCCATGATTGTGAGGAACCCCTCCAATCCGTGTTGTCGTAACCATTTCTTGGCGGCCTCCGAGAGAGTCTGGCAGTCCATGTCTTTTGCGTCGAGGTCGGATAGCGTCGCTGAGGGTTGTGTATGAGGAAGCTCTGTGTGTGTTGGCTCTCTTCTGATGATCTTCAAGCGCTTGTGTGCGTCCGTGCTCCTTGGTTCGCGAAAGAAGAAGGTCTCAATGTGGGGGGTGTTTTCTCTCTGCATCTTGGCGCCTCTTTACTCGTTTGCATGGCCGTTCCCACCACTCTTTTGCATGATTTCTTTGATTTGATTCGATTTTATTTTTTTATTTTTATTTTTTGATTATCAATTGTTAGGTTAATTCATCTCCGGTCCTAACGGACCCTTACCCGAATGAGGAATCTTGCCGGCCTCGTGACGGTTTGCCATCCTCTTATCCAACCCGTGTGCCAGCTCTTTGTCCCCCTTACCGGCTTCATTGTTGCCGATTGCTAATCAAGTTGCCGTTGTTTCCGGTATTCCGGTATCTGGTTCGGCATCGGCCTTTCCTTGTTCAAATGGGTTCCTCGGCATGGGTCCCTTGTATGGCTTTAGTCGAAATCCGTTGACCCACTTACCTAGGACTTCTTCGGCAAGTGTCCCTAACTGGTAGAATCCATTGAACTCGTGTGTGATCCAGTACGGTCCGGTCCACCGAAACTGTAGTTTCCCCGGCATCTTTCCCATCCGGGTCTGGAACACTAGTACCGGCTTGCCGATTCCAAACATCTTTTCATTTCCTTTTCAGTGGCGATCCACAAACGCCTTTCTTCGCCGCTGCTCCAGTTCCAGGTGCATGATACTTGCTAGTCGGTGTTCTTCTAGTTCACACAGAGCTGCTAACCGAATTGCCTTTTATTCCTTTTCGTTTAACCGTTCCCTAATCTGAATCCGCAAGCTCGGGACCTGGAACTCTACCAGCATGACGACCTCCAATCCGAATGCTAGCTGGAACGGTGTGGTTTGGATGCTTGTTTTGTAGGTTGTCTGGTAAGCCCAGAGTGCATTGTGCAATTTTGTATCCCAGTCTGTCCGGTTTTCATTGACGATTTTCCGAAGGATATTCTGTAGCGTTTTGTTCGTCGACTCGGCTAACCCGTTTGCTTGCGGATAGTATGGCGTGCTCCATTTATGCACCACGGCATAGAACGACGTCAAGCTTTCCACCACTTGGCCGGGGAAGTGCCCTCCTTGGTCACTTATTAGCTCGATCGGGCATCCATACCTGCATCAGATGTATTCATACAAGAATTTCGCCGTCGACACCGCGGTGTTGTCGCGCAAGGCTTTGGCTTCTACCCATTTCGTGCAGTAATCCGTAGCTACGATCACATACCGGTTGCCGGTTCTCATTGCCGGTGGTTTGAATGGACCCACAAAGTCCAGCCCCCATTTCTGAAATGGTTGTAACGGCAGTACCGGCTGGTGCGGCATCCTAGCTTGTTCGGTTGGTTGGCCCATTTGCTGACATAGATCGCATTCTTTAGCGTACCGGACCGCATCTTTCAATGTTGTCGGCCACCATAGGCCACTTTGTCATATCTTCCTTGCCATAGCATCTCCGGCGTAATGGCCTCCGGCGACTCCGCAGTGTGCTTCTCGTAGTATTATATCCTTCTCGTCGCAGCGCACCGCCCGTCGCCATATACTGTCCGTGCCTTTGTGGTATAGCATGTCCCGTACTAAACAAAAGTGTCGGCTTTGTATCACCAGGCGTTTCCTCTCGTCCCGTTTCATCTCGTCTGGAGGCAATCCGGTGCTCAGAAATTGTTGCATATTTTTCAGCCACTTATCTTCTTGTGCCACCGTTCCATCTGTTGCCGTTTCCGCGGTGACTCGAAATAGCTCAGCATCCGAAAACTCGTCCGGGACTCAATCACCAGTCTCGTCGGAATCTAACCGGCTCAAATAGTCTGCTACTACATGTTGTATGCCGGGTCGGTGGAATATTTCGAACTCAAATTCCTGCAACAGTAACGTCCATCGTGCCAACTTGCCGGTTAGTGACGCTTTGGAAACTAAATAGAGGAGTGCCGAATGATCTACGTGGAAGGAAATTTTCCTTCCTAGCAAATAATGTCTGAACTTTGTCACGTTGTAAATCATGCCCAAACCTTCCCTTTCCATGGTGGAATAATTTCGTTCTGCTTGGGATAACTTTCGGCTTGCGTAATATACGGGCCAATACCACCTTGGCTCCGTAAGTTGCATCAGCGCACTTCCGATTGCAATGTCGGACACATCCACGAACACATGAAACTCCTTAGCCCAATCCGGGGGTTGCACTACCGGCGCTTGCGATAATAGTACTTTGAGTGCCCGGTACGCCTTGTCTTCGGTGTCGGTCCACTGGAACGGTGTTCGGTGTACCGCAGCATGCAGCGGTGTAGCCAGGTCCGCCAGATACCAGAGCATTCGGCTATGCCACCGAATTTGGCCTAAGAAACGGCTTAAATAATGCCTTGGCCGTTGTTGGTGTCGGTGCCTCCAAGATTGCTTTTACTTTGTCCGGGTCCACGGCAATTCCTTCCTTGCTCACAATGTGTCCTAATAACGCCCCGCTTGACACTCCGAATACACACTTTGCCGGATTCAAGCTTAGCCAGTAAGCCTGACATTTCTCTAGACATAGCTTGAGGTGTTGAAAGTGATCTCCTTCCCGACTATAGACGGCGAAATCATCCAGAAACACTTGCATGAATGCCGGTATGAATTCTCCGAATATTTCCATGATGATCCTCTGGAACGTTGCCGACGCCGTTTTTAGTCCAAACATCATTACTACGGCAACAAACACTCCCCATTCGGTGACGAAAGCCGTTTTCTCCTGGTCATCGGGGTGCATCCAGATCTGGTTGTATCCGCTGAATCCGTCTAAGAAACTGTATACCTCATGGCCGGCGACTGTGTCCAAAACTCCATCCATAAATGGGAGTGGGAATGCATCTATTATCGTCGTCGCGTTAAGCTTACGGTAGTCGACACAAACTCTAATTTTGCTATTTTTCTTTGGTACAACTACTATCGGGCTCAGCCATGTAGATTTCTTTACTGGGCGGATAAAGCCAACCCTCAGCAACTTGTCGATTTCCTCCTTGACTTTGGCGGCGTAATTTGGATTCATCCGGTACCGTCGTTGTGCTACCGGTTTGGCGTCTTTGCTCAAATGTATCTAATGTTGATATAGCTAAGGATCGAGCCCTCGCATATCCTCGCAAGACCAGGCAAACACGTCCAGAAATTCTTTGAGAAGTGTAATCATCTCCGTTTTGTTCTCCGCGGTCATTTCCTTGGCGATGTGCACCGCTCTCGCCTCTTCCGTAGTTCCTAGATTCACCTCCTCTAGTTGGGATGCTTTAACCCGTTGCGATACAACCATTTCTCTTTCCAGCGCCTCCTGTGCTTGCCGTAGCTCCCGGATCACTTCTTTATTTGGTTCCTCGTCGGCTCCGTCCGGTGGCAGTATGTATGGTGATACGGCTTCGGCTACGTCGATTTCGAACAGAGGTACGATCTTCGGATTATCCTGCAAGTATTGATCTACCTCTTTGTCTGCTAATCCGTCTAGCATATTGACGCATTCGGCATATAGGGGTGTCAATTCCTTCCCGGTACCCGTCCGTGGTTGTGTCGGTACCCGTACTTTTGCTTTTCCCCGTCGGAAGGTGATTATATTCTTCCTCCAGTTTTGTTTAATGTGCGTCGTTTTCAACCACGGCCGCCCCAACAATAGTGGGTAAGCTCCTTGTGCCTGTAGTTGTAGCACTATTGCCGAGATGCGAAATGTGTGGCCGTCGATCGTTATATCCAAATCTCGTATCAAGCCGGTCGGTCGCATTGAGCTTGTATCCGCCATCCACAGCCAGAACGGGCATGGTTCCCACTCTTGGATTCCCAAGGTTTTGCACGTTCGGAGGCTAATCACATTGACGCCGGATCCTCCATCTATTACTGTTCCGAGTAACTCCTTTCCCTTCACGATGGTTGTAATCGCCAGACTGTTTGTGTCTACTACCGTCGGTCCCTCCTCCGGATTTGAGAAGAATGTTGGAGCCGGTGGTGTTTCTCCTGCCGTCATGCCTGTCTTGAGTCCTTCTGTGAATCTGGGCACTAGTTGTAGGAGCCGTCCTAATGGCAACGTGATTTGGCATTCCTGCAATGCCTGCCATGTCGCATTTTCGGGCTGACGGCCGTCGGTGAGCTCTTCGGTATTTTCCTTTTGCTGCGCAAGCTCTGCCATTTTCGCGCATTCGCCTTTTTTACCCATTCGGTTGCCTGTTTGCGGATGGCCTCTTGCGCCTCCCATTCTGTCGCCTTAACCTTCGATCTTGTGGTTACCTGCTGCAGGTCTGCGACTTCGGCGACTACCATATTCACCGCCGGTCGTTTATCATAGCTCTTTGCCGGGCATTGATTACTATAATGTCCTTCTTGTCGGCAATAGTAGCAATATGCTTTCCGGGAGGTGCTAGATTCGGCATTGTTTCCTGCTCCCGGTGGAGGACCTGTGGTAACGGCGGGGCTTTGATCCGGTTGGCTGCTTGAGGCGCCCTTCTCTGGTTCCCATAGGTGACCCCTTTTCTTGAAATAGCGTTTCTTTTTGTTCCAATACTCTCAACTGTGTTAATCCTTAGGGCCGGATAACAGCCTAACACAGGGTGTCCAAGACACTTCACCAAAGGGTGTTACGGCGAGATAACTTATGACACAACGCTTAATTGGACCTTAATCGGTTACTTAGCAATACATCATTAACACGCGTAAGATATACAATAAGCACAGAATGGTGAACAATTCTCAATGATTAAACAAAAGGTTTATATTACTCTCCGTTAATGACTACATTATAACCGGACCTTTATATAGGTCACCGGTGCGAAGTACAAAACAGTGCCAACCAACACCTTTTCGGGATCGGTCCGAATCCAGATCGGCATACCAATTCCGGTCTGTCCGTCCACATCTTCTCATATATTAATCTACATATTAAGACTAGTAATTTCAACATATTCCTAAATAACCATTCCCCTTTTCACACCCTGGTCTTTGTCGGTCGGGTAACATCAACTTGTACACCCACTTGTTTCGGAGTGCCCGCTTACCTTTCAGCAACTCCACCAATTCATACGTATGGTTCTCATGCAGGGAATCCATCTCATCCTGCATGGCACTTAACCATTTGCGGTTGTGGGTGTCATCCTTCGCTTCTTTGAAGCTTTCCGGCTCTCCCTCATCGGTCAGTAGCACATGCTCTGCATCCGGAAATCTCCGGGGGGGGCTTCTCTCTTTGAGAGGATATCTCCGTCTTTGGCCTTCGGCAACCGGCTCCACTATTTGTTCTTCATCCAAATCCGATTCGGGGTCTTGGCCAGTTCCGATTTCAGCTTCCTCTACTTCTTCTGCCGGTTCGGTATCCTCACCGTAACCGGCCGGTTCCTCGAGTGTCAAATGGCTCTTAGTCGGGTGTCTCCAAATCTCATCGGAGCTCATTATCTTCTTCTCCAACTCCCAGTCGGCAAGAGTCTTGTCCTCCATGAAGATAATATCTCGACTCCGGAAAACCTTCTTGTCAACCGGATCCCACACTTGGTAGCCGAACTCATCATCGCCATATCCGAGGAATATGCATGGCCGGGTCTTTGGATCCAACTTTCCTCTCCGGTCCTTAGCAACATGCACATACAGGAGACACCCGAACACCTTCAAATGCCAGTAGGACACTTCCTTACCGGTCCACACCTTCTGCGGCGTGTCTCCATCCAAGGGCACTGAGGATGATCTATTTATCACATACGTCGTTGTCGACAGCGCCTCAGCCCAAAACGTCTTGGGTAATTTTGCATGCACCAGCATACTCCGGACCCTCTCCATTATGGTCTGGTTCATCCTCTCGGCCAGCCCGTTTAGTTCCGGCGTCTTCGGCACGGTAAATTCGAGCCAGATTCCCTTCGAGCAACAGTACTCCTCGAACTACCCCCGGTATTCACCTCCGTTATCTGCTCGAACCGCCTTCAGCTTCCGGTCTGTTTCTCTTTCCAGTCTCGCGTGGAGCTCTTTGAAGACGGATAACACCTTATCCTTCGTCTTCAACGGTGTGGCCCACAGCTTCCGGCCGTGGTCATCTATGAACGTCACGAAGTACTGCGATCCGGCATGTGACTCCGTGTCCACTTGACATACATCAGTATGCACCAACTCCAGTGGTGCATTACGTCTCATCGGTGGCCTCGATCGGAAGGAGGTCCGGTTTTGTTTACCGGCCAGATAATCAGTGCACTTCTCCAAGTGCACGTTCTTCACTGGAATGAGGTTGTCGTCTGCAAACCTTTTCATCCCCTTCTCGCTCATGTGACACAACCTCTTGTGCCACAGCTCACCGGCAGTGTCGGAAGCCATGTTCAGTTCTTCCGGGCATAACCGGGCATTCATCAGGTACAACGTGTTTACCTTCCGAGCCTGAGCCACAATCAAGCTCCCTTTGCTGAACTTCATAACACCGTTCCGGATGCTACGCGTGTATAGCCTTAATCATCTAACCGACCGGCTGATATCAGGTTCAGACGAACCTCCGGAACGTGTCGGACATCCTTCAGCAGCAGCTTGCATCCGGTTGGTGTTGTCAACAACACGTCTCCTAAGCCGACAATTCGGCATGTACCTTCATTCCCCATCCGGACACAGCCGTGATCATCAGCTGAGTAGGATGAGAAGCATTTCCGGTTCGGGGTAAGGTGGAACGACGCTCCGGAATCGACCACCCAGGTCCTCTCGTCACCGGCAAGGTTTAGCTCACTCTCCTCAGTGATGAGCATCAACTCTTCTTCACTTGCCACGATTGCCGTCGTTCCCTTCCGGTCTGTTCCCCTCCGGTCTTTACCGTTCCGGTCTGGTGTCCACTTCGAATCGGTACCATCGGTTTCCTTGTCTTTTCTGAAGTGCCGACAGTTCTTCTGGAAGTGTCCCGGCTTGCCGCAATAGAAGCAAGTAGGCCTTCCCCTTGACTTTGACTGTGTCCCCGACTTCTCTTGGTTCTGGGGACTACGGTTCCTTTGTCTTCCGCGTTCCGATTCGGTAATGAGCGCTTTGGAGTCGGAGTTCGTATCCTTGTCTTTCCGACGCGCCTCCTCATCTAGCAAGCTCGACTTCACTCTTGCTAGGGATAACCGTTTCCCTTCTAGCCCGGTGTTGCCCAAAGTGACGACCAACGTCTCCCAGCTATCTGGGAGGGAACCGAGCAGGAGTAGTGCTAGTACCTCATCGGCGAGAGGTACTTCTAATGATGTTGCCTGGTGTATCAGCCCCTAGAAGGCATTCATGTGCTCCGCCATGCTGGAGCCATCTTGGTACCGGAGTCTTACTAGCTTCCAGAATACCGAAACCTGATTAACAGCATTTTTGTTTTGAAACATTATGCAAATCTTCTCCCAGAGCTTATGAGCCTTGCTCTCTTCATTGAAGTTGTTGTATAGGCTCATGTCGATGAAGCACCGTATGTACGTTGTTGTCTTCATGTGCATCACCTCCCATATCGCGGCGTCGATTTTGTCCGGTCTCTTGTCCCCGAACTGAACCGGCAGCCAGAGGTCTTTAACCACGAGCATGTCCCTCATCTTCTACTTCCACACCGAATAGTTGGAGCCAGTGAGCTTGAACATGCCTCCCAACGAATCGTCCATTTTTTTTTGTGTCGTTTTGCTCTGATACCAGTTTGAGAGGACTACGCGCTCTTTCGACAACGCTCGACCACAACCGAGTCTAGGATCAAACACAGAAAAAAACGGATAATGTACGCACGACACAGTAAAGAGAAGAGTACACAGTTGTTTACGTGGAAAACCCAAACACGGGAAAAACCACGACAGTCCACAGACTGCAAACTATCACTATGTTACAATGTACAATAGAGGAACACAGAGGCAACGCCCTCTTGCTCACTGTCTTCGCCACAGGCGGCGGTTACAACAAAGACAACGTCCTCTTCGTCTCTCTCTCTCTCTCTCTCTCTCTCTCTCTCTCTCTCTCTCTCTCTCTCTCTCTCTCTCTCTCTCTCTCTCTCTCTCTCTCTCTCTCTCTCTCTCTCTCTCTCTCTCTCTCTCTCTCTCTCTCTCTCTCTCTCTCTGTGTACACGGTGCACTCTAAAATCTTGCACCAACAAGAATGAATACAACACTATACTAAGTTTGCCCTAAGTCATATTTATACTAATATGACTTTTTGGCTATTTACAAATATAGCCCCAATGGACTCTCAGAAACATATTTACGAATATGTCCCTTCATCCGGTGAGCACTCCTCACCGGGCCTGCATCATCCGGCTCTTGTCGGGCACTCGTCATCCGGTTCTCACCGGGCCTTCCGTTGTCAGGTACTCCACATCCGGTTTCGGCCTCAGCCGAGTTTGCTCATCAACACTATTCTTCTCACTTCCCATCCGGAGGGACCTATTTCCTAACAATTAGGTTCAGTCGAACCTCCGGAACGTGTCGAACATCCTTCAATAACAACTTGCATCTGATTGGTGTTGTCAACAACACATCTTCTATTTCGACAATTCGACATGTCCCTTCATTCCCCATTCGGACACAACCATGATCACCGGCTATGTAGGATGAGAAGCATCTCCGGTCCTGAGTCAGGTGGAACGACGCTCCGGAATCGACAACCCACGTTGTCTCGTCGCCGACAAGGTTTAACTCATTCTCCTTGGTAATGAGCATCAATTCTTCTTCACTTGTCACGATTGCTTACGTTCCTTTCCAATCTGGGCCTCTCCGATCCGAACTATTTCAATTTGAACTCTTCTTTGAATCGGTGGTGCCGATTTCTTTCTCTTTCTGGAAGTGCCGACAATTCTTCTAGAAGTGTCCCGACTTCCCACAATAGAAGCATGTGGGCCTCCCCCTTGACTTCGACCTCATCCCCGACTTGTCCCGGTTTTGGGGACTCCGATACCGGCCTCTTCCCTGGTTGTGGTCAACTTCCGTGACCAAGGCCATCGGATTGGTTTCGGTCTCCTGGTCCTTCTAGCAAGCTTGATTTTACCCTTGCTAGGGACAACTGCTTTCCTTCCGGCCCAACATTGCCCAACAGGACAACTAACGTCTCCCAGCTATCCAGGAGGGAACCGAGCAGAAGCAATGCGAGTACCTCATCGGCGAGAGGTACTTCCAACGAGGTTGCTTGGTGTATTAGCCCCTGGAAGACATTCATGTGCTCCGCCATACTAGAGCCATCTTGGTACCGGAGACTCACTAACTTCTGAAATACCGAAACTCGATTGACAACATTCTTGTTCTGGAACATGATGTCGATCTTCTCCAAGAGTTCATGAGCCTTGCTCGCTTCATTGAAGTTGTTGTACAAGCTCATGTCAATGAAACACCGGATGTATGTCGTCGTCTTCATGTGCATCACCTCCCACACTATGGCGTTGATCTTATCCGATCTCTTGTCCTCGAACTGAATCGGCAACCAAATATCTTTAACCACCATCATGTCCCTCATCTTTGACTTCCACACTGAGTAGTTGGAGCCGGTGAGCTTGAACATGTTGTTGTTGTGAAGATTTTCGGCAATGGTGTGAAAATCGCATAAAACATACGAAATCGAGTATGAATCATAAAAAACAATAATAGTGAAAATACTATTTTAAATCAGTTTAATATCTTAGTACAAAAAGATGGAGGTCTTCAAGAGCTTTCAAATGCACTTTACTACATAACAAACGGACATCTAAGTGTCAAGTTATGTGGGTATGAGGTTTGCAAAGAAAAATAAAAAAATAAAAAATTGTGAGATATCCCACATAGACAGGACAAATAAGGATCTCACCATATATAAGGAAGAGCAAAAGCTATTATCTTTGTATCTATGTGTGGAGGATAAAAAGGTTAAGTTGTATGACTTAATGAATGGATTTAGCCAAATGCATATAACCATGTGTTTTGGACGGATCCGGCAACGGCATCCGGTGACCTCGGGATGCCGACCGAACCGGGAAAAATTGAATGGATGCAAATTGGACGAATCACGGTGCATGGTGTTTTAAAGATATTTGGTCAAAAAGCCTAATAGTATTTTGTGCATAAAAGAAAAAGATGTAAGCAAGACTTAAACTCTGCACCTTCAAGATAACAAGCAATAGGCTTACCATTAAGCCAAATCATTTCTTTAGGGATTATATTTTTATCATTATAACTTTACATGTAAATTCTCATATTAGACCTTGATTGAGTGACATGTGATGCATGAGTGCCAAATGGCAAACATGCATCACATGCATTCCATGCATTGTATGCATGTCTTGTACCCTCACATGCATCATATGCATCATCTATAAAAGGGTGGATGAAAAAGATCAAAGGGGGCGAGGTATTAATCAAGAAATTAAAAGTAAGAAACTCGTTATCCAATTGATATATCAATCTTATTCTTCAAATCTAAAGTCAAGAGTTCAATCTTAATCTCTCTCAATTTAAAGTCAAGCGTTCTATCTTATCTCAATCTCTCTCTCTCAATCTCTCTCTCTCAATCTATCTTAAATCCTTTCTCGCTAAAGCTAGAGCGTACTTCGAGTCCTTCCGGTCCAGAACCCCGGCGGTTCCACCTCACAATCCGCGCCTAGTGACGGATCTTCACGACACCGCCGAACGACTCTTCCATTTCCTGTCTTATTCGCTCTGATACCAGTTTGTTAAGAATAGCGCAGAATATCGCTTGGCCACAACCGAGTCTTGAATCATAGAAATGGGAATGAACGAGAGAGTACACAGAAATGACACAGGATGTTTACGTGGAAACCCCTAATAAGGAAAAAACCACGGGAGCCCACAGACTCCAACTATCACTATATGAGAGAAAATACTAAGTGGAGGCACACATGCAACGACCTTAGGCTCATGATCTTCGCCAGATAGTAGTTACAATAGAGAGTGCTCATAACTACTCTCTCTCTCTCTATACAGTGGTTATGCACATACAACAATATGACAATCACATTACAAAGTGATTGCCCTAAGTCATATTTATACTTATATGAACTTAGGGCTATTTACAAATATATCCTCAATAGGCTTACTCAAAAAATATTTACAGATATGTCTCTCTTCCGGTTCTCACTAGCTCTCTTCCAGTTCTCATCGGCTCTCCTCCGGTTTTTGGATCTCTCCCGGTTCTCATTGGATCCTCTTCATTCCTCGCTGGATCCCATCCGGAGGGACCGATTTCCCAACATCGCTCGTTCGGTCCACTCAACTGAAACGATTCCGGACTCTCTTCTAGACTCTCAAGCTCGTCATCTTCTATCTGAACTAGTTCAGGCTCATTGGCCTCATCCTCCGGGATTGGGTCAAAGTCGAAAGTCAGAGTCTGTAGGGAGTACCACGATGCCATCTCGTCGAACTCAACATCTTGGCTTACTCTGACCTACTTCGTTCGGGGGTTGTAGCACTTATACCCCTTCTGCTCATGCGAGTAACCGACCAGGATGCACTTCTCCGACTTTGGATCAAGCTTCCTCTGCTTCTCATCCGGTATATGCACATATGTTATGCTGCCAAATATCCGAAGGTGTCTCAAATTCGGCTTGCGCCCGAAATACAACTCGTGTACTAACACCTTGTCATTGATCCGGTTTTGGATGTAGACGATTGTCCGAACCACCTTAGCCCAGTAGAAATGGGGCATGCTCTTCTCGTCTAGCATTGCCCTTGCCGCGTCGACAATCAACCGGTTCTTCCTTTCGGCCACATCGTTTTGCTCCGGTGTGTATCTGTAGCTGAATTCTCTCTGAATTCCATTTTGTTGCAGATAACTGTTGAATTGGCCGGAAAAGTATTCTTTTCCACCATCCGAGCGCAAGCACATGACCTTCCTCTCCATTTCCCGTTAAACTAAGATTTGCAAGTTCTGGAAGATTCGAAGACTTCGCTCTTCCATTCGATGAGGTAGATCCACGTGTGTCGGTTGTAGTCGTCGATGAAGGAGACAAAGTATCGACTCTTGCCAAGACTAACGTTCGGTGATGGTTCCCATACATCCGAATGGATTAGGTCGAGCTTGTTACAGCTCCGGTTTCGTTCAGTGGGGAATCGAAGTTGGTGTTGCTTCCCGAGTTGGCAGGCTTCACAAATTTCGACCTTCCGGCCACTAAATTTCGGCAAACCGAAAACGACTTGTTTCGATTGCAGGTCTTGAAGCTTTTGATAATTGACATGGCTGATCCGCTTATGCCAGAGATCGATGTCTAATTCAATCTTCTGTCCTTTGGCAACATGGCGATGCCAATGTCATTTGTGTTGAGGATGAACATCCTCCCTTCCCTACGCCCTTGCGCGATTATCCGGCCTTCTTCCTCGATGAGGCACTCGAGGTGTGTAAACCGCACCTGCATCCCCTGGTCGACGATTTGTCCAACCCACACCAGGTTCTTTGTGATAGTTGGAACGTGTAGTACGTTCATCAACTTCCCCTTTTGTCCAACATGGCTTAAAGGGACTTCTCCGACATGCACAATCGGGTGAGGGGTATCGTCTCCGGTTTCGACAATCCCCGTTTTTTCCAAAAAAGAGAACCACTCTTCATGGCTCGTCATGTGGTGGGACGCTCCGGAATCAACGTACTATACTTCCTCCGATTTGGAAGTAGTCTTCTTCATCGAGTTAGCCTTGTGCTTCATCACGAAGGTTGGCCCCTTTGTGGTTTTCCAGTTCTGGATCCCTCCAAGCCTTCTGCGTAGTGCGAGCTTTGCAGTTTTCCCGGATCCGGATTTGTCCGAATTGGCACACTTTTTCC
The DNA here is from genome assembly GCF_043228905.1 of Azolla caroliniana. NCBI lineage: Eukaryota > Viridiplantae > Streptophyta > Polypodiopsida > Salviniales > Salviniaceae > Azolla > Azolla caroliniana. The sequence continues at coordinate 15,280,890 of NW_028230450.1, read as the reverse complement.
AGCACTCGCTTTCCCTGTGGCCCTTCTTGCCACAATACCAGCATTCCATGTCGGCTTCCGGCGCCTCTTTGAATCCCCCTGCTTGTGGAGGGTCCGGAACTGTTATCGGCACTACCTCTGTGCCTCCGGTCCTGCTCTTGTCGGCCGCCTCCATTGCGTGCCGACCCACTTCGTCCACCACGTCCATGGGGTCAATTTGTCTCCATGTACATCATTCGGCCGTTCGATTGAGTGGCCATCGACCCACTAGCGTGGTTTTCTTCGATCATTAGTATCGATTGCAAGTTGAAGAACGTCGGTGGCTTCTCTCGGGTGCAGATCGTTGTCCAGATTGGCCCATACCTTTGCGCTAGACCACCGAGGCAGATTTGTACCATCTCATCTTCATCCACCGTCACATTGATGGACCCGAGTGCGTCACAAATCTCCTTTATCTTGGTGGTGCAAATCTGTAACCGACATGTCTCTTTGTCGGATGTTGTTCAACTCTTGCCGAAGCTACAACTTACGGGTTGTGGTACTCATGGCAAAAATCTTCCTCAGATTTCCCCAGGCCTCCTTCCGCGTTTTTTCATCCTTTATGTAGCCAAACATCTGGTCGTGCACATAGACGTGAGGCAGTACAATACTCGGCTCACTCCTTGCTCCCATATCGGGAAGTCCTAATGTGTCGGCTCCGGCACTACCTCGTTCGTTCGTTCCACGAAGCTCCAATATCCATGCCCCAACAGGTACTAGTGCATCTTGTATGACCAGGACGCGTAGTTACTCTGGTCGAGCTTCTCTGTTGGAAGTGAACTCGCCATTCCTCTGTCCATATCTTCTCTTTGTCTGTTGTTACCAGGTTCTAGGGTTCGTCTACGAAAGCAATTGTCGGCTATAGAGGTTCTCAACCCTCGTGCTTTGATACCATGTTAATGTTAACGTGTGGAAGCGTTAGATAGAACCGGCTCAACCGAATAGCAACATAGAATAAGATGAAGGTTTAATGGAGAAGCTTAATACATAGAGAGTATACGCGGGAGAGACAGAGAGAACAGAACATAAACATAGATTAAAAATAATAAAAACACACTTTAACTCTATACATACAACGTGCTAAACAACACTATTTATACAAGTCCTCAAAAGGACTAACAAAAGTACTATGTACTTCAATGCTCATACGAGCAACTGACACTAACTACGAGACAGTGATTACCTAGTAGTCTAGGCTACTACTAGGCTTCCGGTTCGCACTCGAATCCGGCTCTCTGATCTGTCTTCCCTATCCGGCCGGTTGTTTCCGGATGCCATCTGGATACCGATCCGGCTCTGGCTTATTCAGCCGATCTGGATTTGGTTGAGCTTGCTCGCTCAACACGGCTTTGTACCATGAGAAGCATTTCCGGTGGAGGGTCAGATGCAGCGACACTCTAGAGTCGACCACCCATGTCGTCTTATCACTGACAAGATGCATCTCACTCTCCTTGGTGATTAGTAGTAGTTCTTCTTCACTTATTTCGATCGTCGACGTTCCTCTCCTTTCCAAAACCTTCTTCAGTTCCGGAATGTTGGCTCCCCTTTGGCTTTCCAAAAGTGTCAGCAGTTCTTCTAGAAGTGCCCCGGCTTTCTACAATAAAAGCAAGTGGGCCTCCCCCTTGACTTCAACCTCGTCCCAATTCTGGGGATGCCGATTCCGACCTCTTCCCCGATTATGGTCATCTTCCATGACCAAGGCCTTCGGATCGGTTCGGGACTCTAGGTCCTTCCGGCGAGCTTCTTCATCCAGCAAGCATGATTTTACCCTTGCTAGGGACAATTGCTTTCCTTCCGGCCTGACGATGCCCAAGGTGACAACTAGCGTCTCCCAACTATCCGAGAGGGAACCGAGCAGGAGCAACACAAGTACCTCGTCGGCTAGAGGTACTTCTAGCTAGGTTGTTTGATTTGTGAGCCCTTGGAATGCATTCATGTGCTCTGCCATGTTGGATCCGTTCTGGTACTAGAGTCTCACTAACTTCTAGAATACCAAAACCCAATTTACGACGTTTTTACTCTTCAGCATGGTGCCGATTTTCTCCCAGAGCACATGATCCTTGCTTTCTTCATTGAAGCACCGGATGTATGCCGTCATCTTCATGTGCATCACCTCCCACATCGTGGCATCGATATTGTTTGGCTTCTTGTCTCCAAACTGCACCGGCAACCAGAGATCTTTAACCACTAACATATCCCTCATCTTCGACTTCCACACTGGGTAGTTGGAGTCGGTGAGCTTGAACATGCTTCCAAATTACTCTTCCATTTGTTGTTCGTTGTGATACCAGTTTGTGCAGAATAGACGCTTGGCCATAACCGAGTTGAACACTCAATGGAAGATCTAAACAGAAATGGAGATTAATACGCTTACACAGACAACAGAGAAGACAAGGGATGTTAACATGGAAAACCCTAATAGGTAAAAACCACGGGAGCCCACTGACTCCAACTATCACTATAAGGAGAGGACGCAATGCGAGACTCAGAGGCAATGACCTCGAGCCCTATATCTTCGCCAACCAGTGGTTACAACAGAAAATATTTTTGTATCTCGCTCTCTCTCTCTCTCTCTCTTTCTCTCTCTCTATACAACAATATCTCTACATACACTATACTCACATTATTCGTAAAGTGATTGCCCTAAGTCATATTTATACTTATATGACTTTAGGACTATTTACAAATAGCCATGACAGGCTTACTAGAAACATATTTATAGATATGTCCCTAGATCTGGTTCACATCGAATCCGTCCGGTCCGGTTCCTTCCTTCGGTTCGTCCAATCTGCCTCATCTGGATCCTATCCAGAGCGACCAAATTCCCAACACTTTTCAGTGTGGGCACATGCCGGACTTGGTGCAAGACAATTGTGTTGTCATTCGACAATTGAATTGGTACTTGACCTACTCCAACGATTTTGCATTCCTGCCCACTGCCTAGCCAGACTGTGCCGCTGGCACCGACCGAATAGTTCGAGAACCATTCGATGTTGGGGTCACGTGAAATGTGGCACCGAAGTCCAGTAACCACATGTGTGTGTCTTGCTCACTATAGAGGACTTCTCCGATCATCGAGTCCTCTAAGTTGAGAGTTTCTCCTGATCAGGTGTCAACAACATTGACTTGGTTTCCTACTCGAGAGTGGTTCGAGTCGGATCGTCCTCGATTCCACTCGGATTGTCAACCACTCTCTTTTCTCTTGATCAACCAGCAGTCAGAAACATTGTGACCGTCTTTTCTGCAATGGGTGCAAAATTTGCCTGATCAATTTGTTCTCGACTTCGACCTTTGTCGGTCTCCCCTCGTTCTTGATTGATTGGTATTCCAACCAGTTCTGTCAACTTGTTCTTTCAATCGACTCAGTCGAGTGGTGGGCTTTTGCCAATTCGTCAATGGTGAGTCCCATCATTTTTTGCCAAATATCCTTGGTGAGGACTTGGTCGATCATCTCATCTAGATTTAGGATCAAAAGGTTTAATAATTGGCAAATGTCGTGCAAAATACCTCCCAACTCACCAGCAAGCTCGATAGGAGGGCAAGGGCTTGAACTTCTTCTTCAAAGTTAATCCCTTGGGAGGTGAGTTCAAACAACACCCGGCTGAAGGTGTTGATGTCGGAGGTTGCAGGATCCAACTCTCTCATCTTCATATTGAATAGTTGTCGAATCAATATGAGTTTCGATGAGGACTTCTTTTCGTATACCGCTTGCAACTTCTCCCATAACGAGAAAGGTGTTGTCTCCTTAGCCATGTTGAAGTAGACGTTTTCGGCCAAATGCATTTGGATGGTGGAACGCACGATTTCATCTACTGATCTCTACTCTTCGGTTGTCATCAAAGCAGGCTTTTCGTTGTGCCGAATGGCTTCGATCTGTCTTCAAATTATCAGCACGTCCTGCATCATCTCTTTCCATAGGGAAAAAAAAAATCCATCTAACTTTCAGATCTCAACTCTTGTTCCAGATGTTGAAGCCATGTTCTTTATGGAAGTAAGATTCAGTAACCTAGTCTTTTCTCTTTCAACTTTTTTTGTTGTTTGTTGCCGCAAAACAACAAGACACTCTGATACCAATTGTGAGATATGGTGTTTGAATATGTGCGGAAGTATGTATGAGGACCTGCCGATTATGCACAGCAAACAACATACACAAATATGTAGCAAGAAGAGTAGATAGACAAGTCCTTTTAAGCTTCAATGGTGATTCTCGTTATTCTCTGTTTTCTCTCTATATGAGACACTCGATACAAGAATGATCAAGACGAAAACATATTACAATGTTAGGTTATTGCTTATATATTAAGCCCTAACTATTTGGACGTGTTCACACACTAGGATACAAAGTGGAAGGAGTCGGTCTTTTATACCAACACTACATGTATTACTTCGGCATATGCCAATTTTTTCTCATTAATTTCCTCAATGCCCTTAAACCTCTTAGAGCTTTCAATGTCTTCCCTTTCACGATTACATTCAACCATCACATTACTCTTTTCTGGATCAATTGTTTCCATATCGATATCCCCCACAATTTGTAAGGAATTCATGTTTATATCCATTATTCATGATGTGATTTCGATTCGGGATAAAAACAATTTTCCATGAACAAGAGAGACAACTGGAACTCACCCGATTGAAGAGGTCAAAGATGATGAAGACAATAGAAGACCCGCAATGTGTGTTGAGTATGTGGATGTCGACAATACAAGATTCCTTATTTCTATCGTTGCTTCTCGTACAGACCACCGAATTTTAACTTGCTATATCTAGTTACGAAGCTCTAATCGAGGGATTTCTAACACTTGTCTTTGTGCCCAATCCGTTGCAACAAAAACAAATTTGCTTCTTCTTCTTCCCCTCTCTCCTTTTTTTTATTATAATTAACTTACCCTAATGGTAAGTTGTTTACATGCTTGGGTGCGAAACCCAATTTTCTCAACTCTCTATTACTCCATAGATATCTCTTATTTCACTAGATGCCACAGTCCACTATGGAACCTAGGGGTTGAACCCATGACCACCTGGTGTCCATTAGGCAACTTTACCAACTAAGGTACATCCATCTAGGCTAGGCCTCTCTCTCTCTCTCTCTCTCTCTCTCTCTCTACATAGGTTCGTATCTTGCTCTATGCAGATGACATAGTTTTGCTCTCTGAATCTGAACACAACCTACAAAGGCACCTTAATGCCTTAGATGACTTTTACACACAATGAGGATTGGTAGTGAATCTAGGGAAAACTAAAGTCCTTATCTTCCACACGTTGGCCCAAGTTAGAGGTAAGTGTCACCTAACTATCTCACATAGCCCAGTTGAGGTGGTTGGATCATATGTCTATCTTGGAGTCACTTTCAATGCCCACTCAGGTAAATTTTCAATGACATAAGCAACGAAGGATAGACTTACGAGAGGACATGCATCCCTCTCACTCGAGAGACAATGCCATCAAGCATACTTCCAAGAGCCACGGACTAAAGGGTGGCTCTTTGACTCATTAGTGACTCCCTCTCTCATGTATGCATCAACAGTTTGGGCTCCAAGACTACCATCTTTCATGTGGACGCAATTAGAGAGACCATTGGTGATGATGTTATCATGTCAACTCCAAAGCAAATTGATTGTTCCACATGACATTATTAGGGCTGAGTTCATTCTACCCCTGTTGACTCATTAGTGACTCCCTCTCTCATGTATGCATCAACGGTTTGGGCTCCAAGACTACCATCTTTCATGTGGACGCAATTAGAGAGACCATTGGTGATGATGTCATCACGCCAACTCCAAAGCAAATTGATTGTTCTACATGACATTATTAGGGCTGAGTTCACTCTTACCCCGTTGACTCATTAGTGACTCCCTCTCTCATGTATGCATCAACGGTTTGGGCTCCAAGACTACCATCTTTCATGTGGACGCAATTAGAGAGACCATTGGTGATGATGTCATCACGCCAACTCCAAAGCAAATTGATTGTTCCACATGACATTATTAGGGCTGAGTTCACTCTACCCCCGTTGACTCATTAGTGACTCCCTCTCTCATGTATGCATCAATGGTTTGGGCTCCAAGACTACCATCTTTCATGTGGACGCAATTAGAGAGACCATTGGTGATGATGTCATCACGCCAACTCCAAAGCAAATTGATTGTTCCACATGACATTATTAGGGCTGAGTTCACTCTACCCCCGTTGACTCATTAGTGACTCCCTCTCTCATGTATGCATCAACGGTTTGGGCTCCAAGACTACCATCTTTCATGTGGACGCAATTAGAGAGACCATTGGTGATGATGTCATCACGCCAACTCCAAAGCAAATTGATTGTTCCACATGACATTATTAGGGCTGAGTTCACTCTACCCCCGTTGACTCATTAGTGACTCCCTCTCTCATGTATGCATCAACGGTTTGGGCTCCAAGACTACCATCTTTCATGTGGACGCAATTAGAGAGACCATTGGTGATGATGTCATCACGCCAACTCCAAAGCAAATTGATTGTTCCACATGACATTATTAGGGCTGAGTTCACTCTACCCCCGTTGACTCATTAGTGACTCCCTCTCTCATGTATGCATCAATGGTTTGGGCTCCAAGACTACCATCTTTCATGTGGACGCAATTAGAGAGACCATTGGTGATGATGTCATCACGCCAACTCCAAAGCAAATTGATTGTTCCACATGACATTATTAGGGCTGAGTTCACTCTACCCCCGTTGACTCATTAGTGACTCCCTCTCTCATGTATGCATCAACGGTTTGGGCTCCAAGACTACCATCTTTCATGTGGACGCAATTAGAGAGACCATTGGTGATGATGTCATCACGCCAACTCCAAAGCAAATTGATTGTTCCACATGACATTATTAGGGCTGAGTTCACTCTACCCCCGTTGACTCATTAGTGACTCCCTCTCTCATGTATGCATCAACGGTTTGGGCTCCAAGACTACCATCTTTCATGTGGACGCAATTAGAGAGACCATTGGTGATGATGTCATCACGCCAACTCCAAAGCAAATTGATTGTTCCACATGACATTATTAGGGTTGAGTTCACTCTACCCCCGTTGACTCATTAGTGACTCCCTCTCTCATGTATGCATCAATGGTTTGGGCTCCAAGACTACCATCTTTCATGTGGACGCAATTAGAGAGACCATTGGTGATGATGTCATCACGCTAACTCCAAAGCAAATTGATTGTTCCACATGACATTATTAGGGCTGAGTTCACTCTACCCCCGTTGACTCATTAGTGACTCCCTCTCTCATGTATGCATCAACGGTTTGGGCTCCAAGACTACCATCTTTCATGTGGACGCAATTAGAGAGACCATTGGTGATGATGTCATCACGCCAACTCCAAAGCAAATTGATTGTTCCACATGACATTATTAGGGCTGAGTTCACTCTACCCCCGTTGACTCATTAGTGACTCCCTCTCTCATGTATGCATCAACGGTTTGGGCTCCAAGACTACCATCTTTCATGTGGACGCAATTAGAGAGACCATTGGTGATGATGTCATCACGCCAACTCCAAAGCAAATTGATTGTTCCACATGACATTATTAGGGCTGAGTTCACTCTACCCCCGTTGACTCATTAATGACTCCCTCTCTCATGTATGCATCAACGGTTTGGGCTCCAAGACCGCAATAAAGTAATACGCCAAGAAATATGGCAAATTTATACTCGGTATAAATGGATCACCCCACTAGAGCCACTCCCATCTAAAAGGTTGTACTATAAAGAACACTTCATGCACTTCTCTACGTTAGGTTTTATTACGCAGCCAAAATATCTAGATGTATTCTTACCACATGCACTAAGGGTTGCCATCGGTCAACTTAGAATATCATCTCACCAACTTGAGATTGAGAATGGACGCACTAATGGAGTCCCTAGGGAGGAAAGGATATGTAGGTTATGCCACATAGAGATAGAGGATGAGTACCATCTTACATGCAAATGTCCCACCTATGCCGAGATAAGGGCAAAATACCAAGACATACTTGGTTCCTCTCCTACCCTCCCTAAATTATTAGATACACTAGATATAACGAAATTAGGCAGATACATCCTAGAATTGAAACAACACAGAGAGAATAAGTTACAAAATGTTGATAATAATATTGTTAATATTTACCAACATATAACAAATGAAGCTTTTCAAGAATAGGGGGAGTCAACGAATGTCAACACACCTACACCACTCGGGCTTTTCCTTGATGAAGCAGAAAATCAAAGAAGAACCTAACGCCCTCGGATGTCGGGTTTTAAAGCAACTCCACGAGATGTAGAAGCAATAATGAAAATAAGGGAACGTGAGCTACACCGCGTAGAAGTCATGGTTGGGGCACTCTATACACCGGGACCATGGGTTACACCCAGACCAAAAACCTTTGACCCCCCACTTCTTTTTGAGAGGCTTGGGTGGAAATGAAATCAGGCTTAGTGCAAAGTTTTGTACACTACTAGAACTCTTTTAGCTTAAGCTATTTTTACTTTACTTTTGTTTTGATAATTGGATAAATGCCCATTTTTGTTGTAAAACATTTGTCTCATGGGCCAATTTTGGCCTTAGAAGACATTAATCTCTCTCTCTCTCTCTCTCTCTCTCTCTCTCTCTCTCTCTCTCTCTCCAACACACACACATACATTTAATTGTGGGACAATGTATGTACTTCTAAAGAGAACTTGTCGATAACTTTACTCTAAACATGTTAAATCTATCACTATTCTCAATCAATCTCTCTCTCTCTCTCTCTCTCTCTCTCTCTCTCTCTCTCTCTTTGGTGAAAACACACAATTATATTAATAAATGTGTGTAAAAAACACTACTTACAATGGGTGTGACCATGAAGTATGGTCACCCACTAACTACACTACACTACATGGGTATGTTCCATGTAGTGGAACATGTTGAATCTCTCTCTCTCTCTCTCTCTCTCTCTCTCTCTCTCTCTCACACACACACACACACACACACACACATGTAACTCCGCGACAATGAATGTACTACGGAAGAGAACTTGTCGACAACTTTACTCTAAACGCGTAAAAGTCTATCCCCATTCCCGACAGACCTCTGAAGTGACTATAAGTCAAGATTGAAATTATTGAAGAAGACCAAGTCTTCCTTGTCTTTTTGGCCTTTGATTTTCTTCTTCTTCTTCTTCTTCTTCTTCTTCTTCTTCTTCTTTATCTAGAATCTAGACCAGAAGCTTCACACTTCTCGAAAGGCAGCTATGGCGTTTTGGACAAGAACCCATCATCTTTTCCTGCTAGTCATCCTCATCCCTCTGTTCTTATGGAGCCACACCATCTCTACCGTAAGTTCTTCCAATGGCTTTGCACGCTCGTCTTCGCTTAGGGAGCATCTGAGGGCTTCTAAACCTATCCATAGAAGCTTCCATGGCCAGAGAAATGTTCACTACTTTCCTGCATATAAGCCATCACCATCATCGCCTGATTATGATCATAGGAGATCATTACAAACCAATACTACTGACATCTCCACATCCAAGAAACAACCTCAGGCGATCCGATGGCTGGTAGGCGTGGCCATGGGCGTCATATCAGGAATCTTAACAGTGCTAGTGTTCTATGCTGTCTCGCATCTCATACGCTGGGGAATCAACCAGAAAAGGCTCATCCTGAAACCCATCATCTACCAAAGAAGCATCCACTCGAAGTCCATCGCATTCCTTCAGGATGAGAATGCTCTGGAAAGCTTGGATCTCCTGGGGAAAGGGGGTAGCGGTGAAGTCTACAAAGCCACACTCACTATGCAGACCAGAGGAGGCCATAGCTCGACCAAGATCGTGGCCATCAAGAAGGTGAATGGCATCAGTAATGTGATGATGATTAAGAAGAAGAAGAAGATGATGATCAAGAAGAACAAGAAGCAAGAAGAAATGGACAGGCATTCAGTCCCAGCGGAGGAGGAGGAGGAGACGGAGGAGATCGATGTCTTGACCAAGAATTCGGCCCAAATCCGCGCGGAGATGGACACCTTGGGCCATGTGAGGCACCGGAACCTCCTCACCCTCCTCGCGTACGTCCCGAGGCCCAACACGCACCTCCTCATCTACGATTACATGATCAATGGGAGCTTGAGTGATGCATTGGCCAAGGCCCGGGATGGCTCCCTCGACCTCGATTGGTCCATGCGCTACTCCATCGCCCTAGGCGTCGCCAAAGGATTGAAATACCTCCACAATGATGCCCGCCCTCGAATCATTCATCGAGACCTCAAGCCCGGGAACATCCTCCTAGATGAAGCCATGGAAGCCCACATCGGAGACTTCGGCCTAGCCAAGCTCGTGTTAGATGACTCCACTCATGTCACGGGTAGCAATTGGGTCGGCACCGTGGGCTATGTCGCACCCGAGTATTACCATGCCTTGAATTTCACCGACAAAGGAGACGTGTATGCGTTCGGCGTGGTCCTTGTCGTGCTCCTCACTAACCAACAACCTTTGAGTGAGATGTTTCTTGAAGATGGGGACACTTACATGGGGGGTTGGGCCGCGAACACCATCTCCATGGGCTCCGAGCACATCTTGGGCAAGTTCGACAAACGCTTGCTTGGCCATGGCTTCGAGGAACAAATGTTGTTAACGTTTAGGATCGCGTCCTTTTGCCTCGCAAAGTCCCCGTCCGCCCGCCCCTCGAGCATTGACGTCCTCGCAATGCTCAACCAAGTGGCCCAAGCCCATCTTTGATCATCATGATGTTCTCCGTATCCTTGTACAATGTTATGTGCTTCGAGCCTATGTACCTCCCTATATGGATACCAAAGATCTTTGTGATCTAAGCTTCCCCACCCTAGTCTTTCTATATTTTATGTATGTTATCCTCTTTGGAGTTCGTATGCATAATGTGTATGGACATCACTCCCACGAGGAGGTAGAATAATATGTTGATTTGCTTCTGTATCTCCAAATTTTTAGAAGTGTACATGTAGGATTGATGTTTTCATGGTTGCAGCTAGCAATGGGCCCGGTTCAGTTCGGTTTCTTGGCCTTGAAACCAAACCAAACCATTTATTAATAATAAAAATCGAACCAAACTATTTTAAAATTTATGAAGCCATTTAAACCAAACCGTTTACGAAAATTTTAAAACCAAACCAAACCATTTTTTATTGATATTAATCATTATACTTATTATAAATTCGTGTGAGAAAATCATCATAAATTTATTCATCATACTCATCATAAAATTTGTCATCATACTTATGATAAAATTTGTCATCATACTTATCATAAACTTAGTCATCATACTTATCATAAATTTAGTCATCATACTAATCATAAATTTGATCATCATAAATGAAAAAGAGACTCTAAATATAATACATATAAAATTTAATAAGTTAAAACAAAAGTTTAAAGTTATAGTCTATAGAAAATATTTATGAGTATTTTTTAACCTTTAAACCGAACCACGTAAACAGAAATCGATAAGCCGTTAAACCGCTAAACTGGTCAATTCAAAACTGAACCGAAATCGATTAGTAACATTTGAAACCAAACCAAATTGTTTATTTATCTTTGAACCTATAAACCGTTGAGCTACGGTTTTTCGGTTCGATTCGGTTTGAGCTGAAACCGGGCCCATTGCTAGTTGCAACCTAGAAGTTGTGGGAAATAAACTCATCAAACACACTCTTAGATAACATCCTCGCAATCTCCTTTTAACTGCAATGTGTCACTTTGTCAAGACTAAGGTCGAGAATAACCAACGAATTTGGAAGGCTTGCTCTTTGGAGCTCAACCACATGACTGTGTGCAAATTTGACCCTACAAGCTCCCCTTCTGTTAACTCATCTTTCCCTTGTTTCAACACAAAGATTCCAAGAACCTCTTAGTGTCAAAATTCATAAGAGTATAAAGCATCAATGTCTATCATATTTACACAATCCAACCGACACAAAGAAAGTAGACCTTAGACCTCCCTTACTACGTCCCCGCATCCATCCAATAATGCATCTCCTCTTGATATTCTAATTTATGAGTCCTTCGAGTACATCATATAAAATAATAAAAGTTATGCCCAACATATCGTTTGATTCCTTAAGATTAGCAAGTCTCAAAAATAGGTTTTGGTTCTCAAGATGACTCATGAACAAAAATTACCAACGAACCCTTTGAATCACAACTCAAAAAAAATATGGAACATTATTCTAATTACTATTATAGCACTTTATTTTATGAAAGTTTAACATGAAGTTATCCAATTCTAAAAAATATACTGACCAATCTAGTTCCATCCAAAAAAAAATATTATGCTAACTAGTGGAGTTTTGATAGCGCTATATAATGGAATTTCAATCATTCTCTTTCACTTCACTCCTAATCAAACCTTTGAGCACTCTCAGATCGTGCTTGCAAGTTCAAAATGAGCAGCAAATAAATTCTCTACTACCACTAAGTTTCTCAACTTTGCTCAAAGATTTCTCAACCTTCACCATTCTGGTTTTTATTTGTAAAAGATTTCTCAACCTTTACCATTCCGGTTTTTATTTGTAACACACTAAGCACAAAGCAGTACAAAACATGAAAAAACACCCACAACAGTAGTAGTCCTGTGTCTGATCTTCATTGGGATTGAGTCTTCTCTTTTCACTTCGATACAATCCACTGACTTACATAAACATACTTAAAATTCGAAAACAGAGATGGTCCATGAAAACTAATCACAAGTGATTCACACAGGAGTGTAATTCAGAAAGCTATGTAAGTGACAGGCATTATGCTACTAGAAATCTATGTACACAATATTTCCCCATGCTGAAGATTTAGGGCAAACAAGTTTAAATGTGTGAGCCTGCAGATGCGGATCAAAAATCACCGTTTGTGTAGAATGTGTACCATACACTTTACTAACAGATGAGGTTTGAAGCATCAAAACTAATCAACTTTGAAATTGATTAATTACATCTCTGAATTATCAAATAAGCATTCCGATTCTAACCACAAAACTAATCAACTATAAAATTGATTAATTACATCTCTGAATTATCAAATAAGCATTCCAATTCTGACCACATGAGAAAGAAGAGTGCAAGGTGCAGTTGATTCATAACAGCTACAAACTTTAACAAATTTTGCACCATAGAATATGAACAAATAGTTAGCCCATTATGCAAACTTAATACATTGGTGACAAATTCTACTAGCACAAAAACAATGACACTAATTTAAGAATCAATATAGTGGTCCATTTCAAACTTACATCACTAATTTAGCAATTTATCTAATACAAGGATATATTTTCAAAACTCAATGTCATTCATTAACAAAATTCTCAAGGTAACAACTGAAATTACGACAAAAAACAAGGAAATCCATTCAGTTCTCAAGAGAACAAAATCGTCATAAATCATTCTGAGCACAAACACACTAACTTCATCAACGATATCGGCGGAGGGACAGCGTATTGTTGCGCTTCCATGTAGCACGGATCGAAGGCCTGCACTTATGATTGTTGTGACCTTTCCCTCGAAGTCCACGGTACTTCTTACCAGCAGAGGTAAGACCTCTCAATTCACGGTGTTTGTGCACAGGCTTGCACAACCAATTGATTCTAGGATCCTTCCTAATGGCCGTATGAGCGGGATCCACAAGAATAATCTCAAAATACTTGTATGTTGAATCCTGTTTCAGAAATAACATTAATTCCGAGATTGAAGTCTAAGACATACCCTACAGACACCAGTGTCATAATACAATAATTTGTCCCTTGAAACGAATCTCAAGGCGTTTATTTTTCAAAGTCTAAAATTAATAAATACTTGCTAAATTAAATTAGACCAGAGATACCATTCTGAATTAAATTAGACCAAAGTTTTTAAGCAAAATTAATCCTAATTATATACATAAGGAATTCCCCATCTGAATTAGGCATTGCAATCAAGCAATTCCAAACACTATAAAACAAAACAACATCTAGCAGACAGATGGAGCTACTTATCTACCTAAAGTAACCTAAAAGATAAACTATAAAGCATACTTGCCTGATTAATCCAGTAAGAGTTCAACACACGTAAACCTCCAAGCTTTCGTCCAGCTCTCTCCTCCGCAACAGAACGCAAACTACGCTGAAATTTCAACTGTGTAACACCCTGGTTCTTTGGTTTTCCATAAACAATACCTTTGGATACAGGCCTCTTACGTCCTCCTCTCCTCACACGAACACGATAGACGACATAGCCCTGTGGATAATATTACAAGGACATAACCATTAATAAACAATCCAATAGATAAAATCACGGATATGTGTAGAAGAATAGCTTATCACTTCGGGTGAATATTGACACGCAGATTAGAAAGAAAAAATATGTAAATAGAGAGACTGTTTTAATCAATCAGAAACGATAACATTAGTAGTCAGGAGAAAAATAGCAATAAAAGACTTCGTTGAGTGGACAAAAAATCCACATGAATCGGAAATATCTCGAGCAAAAGAGTGGTCTAGGTTAAATTGTTCAATGTAGCATTTAAAAATACACAGCATAGGAAATAAGTACAGCATTTCTGGATTCAGAAACCATGTCAGAAAGTGGAAAATCAGGCCAAAATCGATGTATGAGGAGACGTAACGCTTCAATGTCGGAAGAGAATTCTAATGTCATTCATATCATAGATCTACGAAATAGTAAATAATACAGAAAAGGTCATCCATGTCATATACACTGTATCTTCACACAGGAGAAGATTTATCCTTGCAGAGTCTGAACAAGTGTCCACTCACATCATAGATCTACGGAATAACAAAAAATTTGAAAAACAAGCTATGCACGTAGGAGTCGTAAGTAAGAGATGTTGACAAATCCTTCCTTGGTGATTACCAAATAAAACTTAAAATGATGATTTCAATGGTAAACACGAGTGAAAGTGCAAAATACCTGTTTTGCCTTGTATCCGAGACGGCGAGCTTTGTCTGGCCGGGTAGGGCGAGTGATGCGAACGATTCCAGGAAGCTGCCTATACTCCCAGCAGCGAACACGAAGAAGGAATCGCATGACATCGGACTGTTTCTTCCTCCATAGCTCCTCCACGTATTTGTACGCACCTAAGGGAAACAAGGAGAAGAGCGTGGCGGAGGAGAGGAGGAGAGGAGGACACAAACACAAAGGCACAGACGGAACGAGTGAGGAGACGGAACAAAGGGAAGGAGAAAGAGCAACACAACAGAAGAAACGGTATGAGAGAAGAGAGAAGAGGACTGGCATGGAGGAGATGGAGGAAGAGAAGGTAGCTTACCCATCGAGACGACGCTGCTCCGTCTGCGTGTGCCTGATCGAGCCCCTCTCTCTCTCTCTGCGTCTGTGTCTGCGTCGAAAAGGAAGAACAGAAGGAAGTGCGGAAGGAGAAGCTTATACGAGATAAACCCTAGCCGGCGTGTCCTTAACTTTAAGTCTATTCACACCAGTCCCTTCCCCAAACACACACACTTAAACTTTCACTACTTTTGGGTACCCCTCCTCATTCTCATCGTATCTATGAGAGAAGAGACTCGGACTCGAGACTCAAAACTTTGGAAACTTCTCATTCTCATCATATTTCTATGAAAGAAGGGAGAGGGACTCGGACATGGACTCTCAGGACTCAAAACTCAAGAGTGATTGTGTCCACGTAGTTGTGACACCATGCATGCACATGTCAACTAATGATCAATAATAGCATCTCATTGAACACTTTAGCTTGCAACAAATTTGAACGTTGATCCACAAGGTCAAATGTTTACCTACATTTCATAATGTAGTTCACTAAATCGGTACAACAATGAAACTTGTGCTTTGAAGAATGGATTAGAAGCAGAAAACATGGCTTAACTTGGCACTAGAGTACAACTCCAATACACGAGAGAGAGAGAGAGAGAGAGAGAGAGAGAGAGAGAGAGAGAGAGAGAGAGAGAGCAATTTCATAATCGTCTTCAGAGGTCAACTATGACCTTTATGACCACGTAAAATAACGTTATCATGTAATACATGTGAAAGTGAGCAGTGACTCTCAATGTTCAATGACTTGCTTAATGAAGGTCACAATTGAGAGTGCACATTGTGGCTGCCCGAGAAAATCATGTAAGGTTTGGGTTTGGTTAAAGATGTGTGGAGAGCATTGGAAAGCATAGATGAATGCAATCAAACGCATAGGATTCTATCGAAGTGTGATACTTAATCTCCCGAACTTGTTTGGGACAAATAGTGCATGGTCAACCAAACTCATCACCCTAGCATCCCATCTTACATTGAAGTGAGTGAACTAAGTCATATAGAAAGAAGCAATGGTTCAAGTGGAAAACAACAATATACGCTTTTAAATGCATCAATGTGCACAGTTTCCTTGTTCAACGAAGAATATGGTTTCATAGTTAGGTGGAACATATGTAGTATAATGTGTGAAGTGTGAGTTTTCGCGTTTTTTCTATGCCATGATACCTTGGCATTGCAAAAAGGTCTCATTCAATAGGAATCCATCGGATGTATCATAAAGCAAGTGTGTTGCATTCCATCTTCCAAATCATTTTCCCTCTCTTGAATCAATTTGAAACACAAACCTTTTCTTTTATGTGTATTTTAGACTTTTTGCTTGCTTTGAGACCATTGCAACATACCAGAGAACCGACATCACGAACTCCACATCCCAACTTAACCCATTGGGTCTTACTATCGATATTATGTAATGCATACTATTCTTATGTGAGTGGAGGAGTTCACATAGGGCTTGGGATCTCCGGATTTCATAAGTGTCTTCCAACTTCATTTTTTTCTAATTGTTGATATGATATGTGGGTTCTTATATTTGCTATTTGATAGGGGCATGAGCATTGGTTTGGACATGATGACATGGAGCTTCTATGCATTACTATCACCAAATGGGTTGCTTGTGTTTTGGGCCTATCCATATTGTGAAGTGCACATAAGAGATCAAAATCATCCTAGTTAGCTTCTTACTTCTTACTCAATTTATAGTTCATACAAAAGTACCAGAGCATGAACATGAGCAATGGCTTGTCGAAGGAGGGGGAGCATCTTTTGGAGATAGAGTTCCCAAGTGGCATGATCCATGTTGGCAGGTTTCGAATGGACAATAATGGACAATTTTGGTGGGAGGTGGGGTTACGCCAATAAAGTGCTCGAAAAGGGTTGATCCATGTCGACGCCTGTACGGATGTATCGTAGGCATGGTGACGAAAGGCAAGATTTGATCCCAGGTTTTGTGGTGTGGATTGATGTAAGCAACAATCTCCTTCTCGAGGGTATTGTTGAGGCGTTCAATGAGGTCATTTGTCCGAGGATGGTACGGGGACGTAAACATCAGCTGGACACCGAGTTGAGCTACAACGGCGTTGAGGACATCCCCACGGAACTGCCAACCCTAATAGTTGGAAGGGGCTAGTGACGGAAAATGAACTAGCAAACAACGGATAAAGATCAATAGCTCCTGTGGACTGAGGGCCACCTGGACTTGGCTAAGGTGGGGAACAAGAGGGCTATCATGTACGAGCTAACAATTGACGGATAGAGATCAATCGCTCCTATGGACTAAGGGCCACTTGGACTTGACTAAGGTGGGGGACATGAGGGCTATAGGCGGATAGAGATCAATCGCTCCTGTGGACTGAGGGCCACCTGGACTTGGTTGAGGTGGGGGACAAGTGGGCTATCGTGTAGGAGGGGGATCGGGGAAACTCGTGGGACAAGAAGTTACTGGGCAACCTAAGGTGAGGTGGAAGAGGTGGATGCTTGGACGTGGGGGACTGGTACTCCACTTCTCCACCAATATGTGAAATGCACATAAGAGATCAAAACCAACCTAGTTAGCTTCTTACTTCCTACTCAATTTATAGTTCACACAAATGTACCCATTTGGGTTGGCTTAGCTAAAAAGGGTGTGCTAAAAGGGTGGGTCGGCTTAGGTAGCACAAATGAACACATGCACACCACAATATCGTAAATCATGATATTTTGCCAGATTATGTTGTAAATTTGATATTTTGCCTATCCAACTTTTTGATGAAGAAATCAAAATTGATGATGATTCCTAATATAAATCCTGATATTTGCCAGATCATGTTGTAAAATTTGATATTTTGCCTATCCTACTTTTTGATGAAGAAATCAAAATTGATAACGAAGAAATTGCACTAAGGGTTTTTAAATGCAAACAATTGATAATGAAGAAATCAAAATTTTGTCGATTCAACACTTTTATTCTATTTTGCTCGTTGGAATTTCAATTTTGATTTGGTGTTGTATATGAAGAGTTAATGTTGGTAAATAGTATGATGTACGATGAGTGAATATTGGGCTTTGTAATCAATGTGCTAATGCAACATATTATGATGTAGTTCCATGTGAGAATGGGTCGTGAAAATTGTTTCAATCTAAAAATCTGGATTATTGGTCTCTCATGATATTTGAAGTATTTGGTTTTGCAGCATATGCGCGATCTTTAAAGCTTTTCGTGATTGAAATCTTGTGATATTTGAAGTTTCTAGTCGCTCCCATGTTTTTTCTTGGTGGCCAAAATTTTTATGGTTGATGGAATGTGAGAAGGTTAGGTGTTTGCAATGATCTATGACTTTTTTGTTTACATTCTGTGATGGCCCAAGTTTTTGGTGAGTGGAGTTTTTATATCTCAAACTCAGAGATTTTGATATCTGAATGTGTTTTAAATTTATTTTTGGTGATCTTAGAAGCTTTTGAAGTTTCTAGTTTCTTCAGACGGGTTGGATGCAGGTAGCCTGATTACAAACTCGGCTGGGGTTAGAAAAAAGGCATCTGGGCTAGCAAGTTTGGGTTGGGTTAGACGTGGTAGAGGCAAGAACAGAGCCGAGTCAGATGGAAGGGCAAGGCCGGGTTAGACGTGACAAAGGACAAAGGCTAGACAAAGCCGGGTCATGCGTGACAGAGGCGGGTCAACCGTGACAAAGGTTGGATAGAGCTAGGTTAGAAAATTCATTGGCCTGGGTGAGACGTGATAAAGGAAGCTCGACAAGGTCGGGTTAGTCATAATGATGGGGATAGTGCAAAATCACAAGGGATTATTGCACTCCCTCATCAAGCCTCTTTATTTTTACATATTTGGTTGCAAAATAAACAAAATATCATGCATAGTACATAATATACTCTGAATGCATTAGCAAGCATTTTGGTTTCATACGAATGAAAACGAATGCGCATGCTATCAAAACATTCTTATATATAATATATATTTACACTTTTTTGACCTAAACATTCCTACCTTAGCAAAAGTTTAGTTTATAATAAATAATGAATACAAAAGTATGGTATTTAGTATTTACCATACTTCGTGAATGTTTACCACACTCGAAGGAAATCAAACATTCGCGAATGAGAATGAACGTATGGTTCATACTATGTATTATCATGCATATGTTATGTATGGTTTTTTTCTTTCTTCCCTGAATGAAGAACCGCCTGCTTTGGTTTTGAAGTAGTTTCCTTCTCTTCTCTTCTCTTCCTTTTCCTTGCCTTTGCATCGCAATGTCGCTCGCCTCCCTCGCTGATGCGCCTCTCCTCTCCAAATCTTCGCCATCGCCAAACACAGGTATCATATTGCAAACGTTTCCTCTTTTCCCACACATTCTCTCTCTTATCATCACGTGGCTCCTGTCAATTTCCCTCTCAAACGTGGTTTGTTTTCGATTTCAGGCTGGAAAACCATCAAGACATCATCCCTAGCAGCGAAGAGCAATGATCAAGCTGAGATAGATGCTCTCTTCCAAGAAGAAGGTATGCTTCAGATACTTCTTATGCTTTTGTGGGAGTCAATTCTCGAAGTTAGGTTCCTTTTTTCCTTTTCCTTTTCATATCATCTAACTAAAAAACTGTAAAGTGACATTGTGACGAGGCTTTAGAATAATGCATGTGCATGAAACATCTGGAAAAATAGGGTTTGATTTTAGCTTGGTATATGTCATTTTAATATATTCTAGCTTAATAACGGTGAAATCATATTTTTGATGAGAAATTGCTCATCCTGGAGTTTTGCACAATGGGAGAACTGGTTTAGATTCTTTCTAAACCACTGAGAAATGATGTTTCGCTATATCATTAAGAATGTTGTGGAACATAAAATGTACTGTTAGAAAAGAAACACGTTTAGTGTTTTGCATTAAGATGAGTTTTATTGTAATACCCCGCAGGATACTATTTTTTTGGAATCTTACACTCTTGAAGGGGAGAAGGATATTTGGTTATAGTCAATTGGATCTTTTCTTTGGCATACATGAACTCCTACTTAATTGTGAGGAGTTTTTCATTCATTTGTTCTCATTAGAGCGGATATAAAGTTGTGGTACATAAATAACATTACTTGGAGAATAATTCCTGGTGCATTTTGTTTAGCATTCATGGAGGTGGATTACCTTGTCTTAGTGTCTTGCATGTGGGAAGGTAGAAATTTGTCTTCGCTAATTATACCTTTACCTTCTACATTCATCAGTAAGAGATTGGTGAGCTTTTGTTGAGGATGTGGTACATAAACTATATTCTTTGAAAAGGAATGCTTCCACATCTTGTTTTGTATTAACACATGCATGAAGGAACTGTCTCAGAACAATTGGACTTTTACATGCTACATTCTGGCATGCCTGAACTACATGAGAGCAAGGAATTGATGAAGATTTATGAATGATGTGCTACTTCTAAAATACGTTGTTTAGAAATGGACGCTGCCAGATTTTTTCATACAAAGCTACATGTATGAAAACCTAAATTTGTCTTTCTGAAATGAGTTATTTACCTTCTACATGTGTCCCCCATGCGGGGACTACATAAAAGCCAGGAATAAACAAGGCTTTGGGATCGATGTAGCACCTCTAAAACATCCTTATAGGATAGGAATACTGCCCCATTTTATTTTGCAGCATGAAGAAAGAAAATGGTGTCAGTCAAATTGAACATTTGTCTTGTATATTCGTTTATCTTGCATGAACCACATTAGATCTGTGGAAATTGATGACATTCGAGAAATTATGTGGTAAAGCACATTACTTTGAGTGCATGAAATGGAGTTTTTTCTGAGTCAAATTAGGTCATTAACTTTTAAATTAGTGTAGCATGCAAAATTGCATTAGAATGAGGCCTTCATGAATTCTAATTGGCACGTGGAAATGTTATAACAAGGATCTATCCTAATCCAATAATCATACTATTTGAATGAATAACAACAAAAATGCGTTTGCAGTACACTCAACTAACTGTTTTTGAGTAGAGGTTGTTTCTGTCTAGAAGGTTCATTCATACTCGGCTGAGGCCCAAGATGCTCTAGCTTGATCTGTGAGATCAGAGAGATTCTGGAATGAAGAGAAATAGCCATTCATAGCCTCTAGCTTGATCCATGTGATCAGATTGTGAAGCACAGGCATTCATAACTACCCAGCAGAGAGCATGCAACCATATCTCAAGCATGGATGAGGGAACCTGTGCATTGGGGGGGCCTATATTCGGGCCAGATTATATCTTTCTTGTATTTGCGCTGTTCTGCATCAGCATTTTGTGGTATGTTTAAGTCATGGAGTGCCAATCCTAATGTGATTGCGTTTGATAAAATATATAGGAATATTAGGTGACAAATCTTTTTCTAAAGAAAAGAGGATATCATCATTTAGGGATCAGCCAAACTCTGCAAGGAATCTTGATACCAATAGCAGCATATTATCAGCTGATATCCATACAGGGCATAATATTTCACTTCCACCATTTAAAGCACAAAGTATTGAATCTGCTAAAAGTTTAGGGCCATCGAATCAGAAGGTTTCCATTTTCTCTAAGATCAAAGACCCAAATGATGTGCTTGCTGGTTTTCTGGCCGAAAATTCATCTGAAATTGATATTAATGAAGGTGGTCATTTGGAAGTAAAGAGCACTCAAAGGTGAGTTTTATAGATTATATGTCATACTTGTTACTGAATTATGCATAAACTCTCACATTATGAAATATGTTGAAGCATTTATATTACAAAACTTTAGAGTACGATATAAGAATACATTGTGTGAATGGACACGACAAGCTGATTCTATCATATTATCCCTTATATTTTAAGAATTAGCAATTCTAGATCAACTTAGTCAGTAGTCTCCCATATTTAGGCAATCCCTTACATGGATATGAAATGAAAGCTCTTTGCAAAAATCACGATTTGAGTCTCTGCTAAGATATATGCATTTTAGACTTTCATTACTTACATGCTCAATGCACAAACTTGGATGATCATGCTAGTTTTGTTGGTCGGTGTAATACACACCTGTAAGTCATTGCCAATCTGTTTTTGTGAGTTTCACCTATGACCATTCAACAGTTGCTACCTATATTCCACTTCCCAAGTACCTTTTATTTTTCAAAGGAAAAGAAAAGTTAATAATGGCATAGAAAGGATATATGATCTTTTCCATTGTATTGTGACCCATTTAATGCCTTTCTTTGGGAATCCAACTAAAGTGTGTGAGGAGTTCAAACTAGGTGCTTTAATTTCCAACACAATGGAGGATTTGTGCAAGTTTATAATTGTATTTGAAACCAAATGAAAAATCTTAATGCTGGAGACAAGATCGAAAACAACCCTGATCCATTGAGGAAATCTAGGTACACCTCCAAACTCTCTAATCTATTACTTTGCAGTGCTTGTCATACTCAAGGAATACGTTAAATATCTTGTGGTATATTTTAAATAGGATTACCACTCTGCCTCTCTGTAGAAGTTCTGTGTAGGAGCAGGAAAGCCCTTTGCTTCATTCTTGCTTTAGGTTCCAGATAGGCCCGGTCTTCCTCATGGGTGTTTTTATCTTTGGATACCTGTCATATCCAAAACTATGAGCAAATTAAATATGGTGTTAAAACTCTACGTTTTGGGTTACAATAACACATGTTTCAATCACTATGAACATAATGTAAAGACCATGTTACATATTATTATTTATTAGGAATAAAGTTGACCATGCACCACTTTTCAACCATCCATTTGCGCAAGTTTATCTTTAGAATCATGGATTTCATTATTCTAGAATTTGATTTTTAATTTTCATATGCTACCTCATAGAAGGTTTATTGAATTTATCATTTAATGAATTTAGTGATCAAGATTTCGTTGACAACAATTTTTTGATTTGCATTTAGAGATGAATACAAGTCCAAGTGGTCCTCCCATTCTTCAGATAATTTAGAGCCAGCAAGTTTGAGAGATGATGAACTGCATTCTACTAATTCGACTAAGGATGTACATGATCCTATGGTCTCTAAAAAGGCATGTTCTTAGAAATTTGAAGTGGTAATATCTGAAATTAGTGTGTTAAAATGTCTCCCTTTCCTTGAACCAAGATAATATAAAAAATTGTGAATCAAAATGAAAATAGAAATGAAGTTGAAAATGGAAACAAAAATAAAATGAGAACTCAAAATAAAAATCATCATCATCATTGAAAACGTAAATGAAAACAAAACAAGATCAAAATCAAAACGAAAACAAAAGCAAAAATGAAAATGAAAATATAAATGAAAATGAAAGATATTCAATCTTGTGCCATAGCAAAGATAATACCAGAAAATAAAAGCAAAAGAAAACAAAAGAAAATGTGAAAATGAGAAATTGACCTAATTTAGCAAATTGCCTTCCTACATTCTTCTTGAGAGAGGAAAAAGTGGCATACACACTATCCTGCACATATCTAGGAGTAATGTTTATAAGGCCTTGGTTCTTCTATGGAAGACTGGTTGTGCTTGATTTTCAGGTTCTGTAACCAAGAACTAAATTGTGGTTTTTTAACGCTTGCAACATCAACCTTTCTCTAAAGAGTAGAAATTTGGGTCCTTCATAGGGTACGTAACTGGACAAATTTGGAGAGACCTTTGATCTCACTGATTGCCTGCATGATAAAGGTCAAATTTGGGCCTGCATGAGGAAGAATTAGTGATGATACCTAAGCAAACTGTTTATTCGATTGTATGACTAGTGTTACATCTAGATGCGAGCTTGGGGTTGGTTGATTCTGCCTTTGTGGCACTATCTCATTTCTTTTTGTGGCAATCCTGCTGGATATGGCTTTTATATCCACACTAGTGACAAGTAAAGTCTGTGGGTTGGATTGTCGCTTGGTTTTGATGAAGTTTTACTATTTTTAAGAGAGGAACTCCATTTGCTTTTGCCTTTAACATGGAGAAGAGAAGTGCTCGCTCACCTCAAAGCTCTATCTTGTAACATCCATGCAAACATATTAAAAAAGGGAGTAGTGAGAAGAAGGGAAATTGTGTCACAAAGTGTTTCTAAAGTTTTTGGGCGCTTGGTCATCAAGCGATGCACAAACTCTTTAGCTGTCTCATCAACTATGTCAAGGAATTGACGAGTAACTTGAGATTTCATGTTGAAGAGCATGAAAGCATGAGCAAGACCATCTTTGTCCAGCCAAGAGTCAATTGTAACTTGTGTGGGTGTTGAAGATGAAACAATAGAAGCACCCTTAAGATTGGGCGCAATCCCTTTTACAAACCATAAACGACGGTATTATTTTGAGGTCATCGTATGCAATTCCCAATCTAGATAGCTGATTTCATCTACAATAGACTCTTTGGGAAGTTGAGGAATAGTGAAAGAGATAATAGTGGCATTGGAAGCCATGTATCCCTCCTCTAAATCTATAGACGGATTGTTGTAACTAATTGCACAAGGGCTGTCCATGATGCTGGAGGGTGGCAGCTCCAGACCTGCACTCTCTTTCATCTTTATTATCTCTCTTCTACAGTCTCTCTTCCTAGATTATTCTCTCTCTAGAATCTGCAACTCTTCCACTTTTCCAAGATATTTCCCTTTTATTCCTCGTTTATTGTATCTGTTTGGTAGTACAATATAGTCACTTAACTACCAAACAACCATTTCACCCACGTTCCCCACTTTTGTATAAATAGGCTATACCAGCCTCTTTTGTAAGAACTTTATTTTTCGCTGCTACTTGCAAACAGGCTCTGCTCTTTGGCTGTGTCTCTACTTTTTGCAACTATTTTACTACTGCTGTCTAAAGGCCTTCTCACAGCTTGGCTGTGTATTTTTTCTTACAACTGTGCTGCTGCTGCTATTAACTGCTTTTCTCACACATGAACCGTTCCCCAAATGATAGTTTAAGTAAGACAATATATGGCTGTTTGGAGAGCATTCTACATAGGGTGGAAGGGATGGAAATGAAACAAAAAAGAAACAAATGGTTGTTTGCTCAAAGAAAACTGAGTTGATTAGGAAAAGAATATAGGAATGGGGGTTATGGAGAAATCACACACGTTGGTACCATCTGAGAAAATTGTAACAAACAGTTGTAAGGTGCTAAAGAGGATAGCAACAGCTTAAAAACAAACTAGGAAGAACTATATATATTAGTTACGGTCAAAGCCTTTAAATACAAAAGTGAGAGGGTTTTGTAACACATGCATTTATGGAAGGGGATAAAATGCCTAGGTATGTAATGAGTTAGAGTAGTGGAGAAAGAATGATATATTAATATCTTTTAAGAGGCCAAAATGGCTTATAAAACCAAACAAGCAATTACATCTTAAGTGTTGTAATGAACTGGTAGTAGGTTCAGAAAGTCAAATAAAATAAATGCTGGAATAAAGTAAATTTAGAGAGAAAAAATGAGTCTAGAGAGAGCGTAGAAGGGAGAGGTTTGTCCTGGGGCTGTCACCCTCCAATAGTGCTTAATCAAGATTGTTTGTCTGTGGGCAAATTACATTTCCAATTGGATGGTATGTTAAAATCATGTTTCTTCTCGCATCCCATTTCCATTCTTCCTTAAAGCTGGTGGTACTTCAGCGAGTAGCATGACAGAATTGCTACTTGTGGTATTGCAATGAGAAAGACCTCACATAAAAGAAGTGCATTTAAGGTCAATTTAGCTTTTGTAAGAACATTGAAATTACTTGATTCAAGAATGATCTATCAGAGAAGAAATGTCACAAATGCAAATAAATCATTCTCTTTACTGATTGTATGAAAATATCACGTAGGACTTGAGAGTTAATCGCTAGATACTTATGAAGTAGAGACAGCATTATTATTATTGGAGTGATGGTCTTTCCATCTGGTATATCCTATTTCAACAAGGTTTTACCCGTTCATATTTCTTGGAAATCATACTAGCAGCTCTGCCAACTGGAAGCATAGTTGTTTTTTTTGATAGTTTAGTTTGTCTTTTCTGCCAATTAAAATTCACTTCCTGGTATTGGAGTAATGGCCTTTCCATCTTGGATATCCTATTTCAGCAAGCATATAGCTGTTCATCTGACTTTTAAATTATACTAACTGGTTCACCTGTTGAGAGCATAATTGTTTGTATTCGATAGTTTAGTTGATCTTGTCTGCCTATCAAACGTCTGGTTATTGTGTTTTTCATCTCTTGTAATCCTGTGCATAATACAAGTGTCATGTTTTTTTGCTTTCTGATGAGAAATTCTGTGAAAGCGTCTGAAAGTGGCGTTGTGGTATTTTATGAAGGATGAAATGGATGATATTTTATCCCTGCTTGGCAAATCTAACAATGGAGGAGATCATTCAGAATGTAGACCTTCTACTGCATCAAATTCTTCTGATATGCCACATGATGATTCTGAGTTTGGAGAATACCATCCATCTTGTCTTTCAACATCAAAACCAATTCATATAGCACAAAAGAGGCATTTGAATAACTTTTTTATGTCACCCGAAGTTTCAGGCCAAAAGAAAGAAAAATCAGGTAGGTATAGCAAGATGATATGCCTGTTCTTCTTGTTAGATTAGCTATGTATATGAATGTTGATTTTGAGATTCACTCTCAGTTACCTTCAGAAAAGAAACTACATTTCTGGAAAGTTCAGCAGAAAATCCTTCTACCCAGGAAGACATTTATAAATGCAACACTGTGAAAGTACAAAATTCACAAGAATGTGGGTTCATTGAAGAAAAAATTTCAGTCCCTATTGACTCACATCTTCGATCATCATTTAAAGAAATCTTTACCACGGATGCACCTGGTCTTGATGAGGAATGTAAACGATTGAAAGATGAAAACATTTCTTTAAGGGAGGAAATCATGCAGATTGAAACTGAAAATTTAAGATTACAGAAGGACTTGTTTGAGAAAGAACATTGCAACGAAGAACAGATAGCTAGACAGATTAGTAGAGAGAAGCAAGAAGCACAACAAATTGCTGATGAATTAACATCTCAGCTAATGTCTCTCAAGCAGAGTTTAATTATGACCGAAGAAAAGATAGAGTTCATTAAGAAGACCCATCTACAAGAGGTAAAACAATTGCTACTTTTACTCATTTGACTGTTGCTTAAATGTAAGAATATAATGTGCTATCATCATAAAGAAGACCACCAATTTTGAAGGCAGCATGAGGATTAGGGTTTAGGTAAAAAACAGAGAGGGAGAGAGTCTGAGTGAGAGACAAAGGGACAGAGAGAGATGCACGCTGTCTTGGGTACAAAGAGTGTACCACTTTTTTGGTTTTTTAGATATTATGTATATACAAGTCAAAATGTGCTATGAGTGCGTTCACACTCGTGCACTAATAAAAGGCACGAGGGCCCTTTATTCCCAACAAATTTATCAACTCAGTTTCATAAAATAAACATAATGGACAAAAGTTACTTTAATGTTTTTTAGATACTCTTAAAGCATATTTTCCACTCCTTTGTCACATTGTCGTGAAATGTTAAGAAAGATGTCTGCATGTGATATTATTCAGCTCCCTATCCAACTGCATGCTGTTAATATGATTGGAGCAGAAAGTTTTGATGTTGATGATCAGCTGCTGGCATAGTGTCTGGCTGCCTATGATCAGAACTTATATATAATGTCTTATTTTGACATGTATCAATTCATATATCTATACATCTTATTTTGCGACTGTTTAGGAGCTGTACAGTTTATAATAGTCATAATTGAGTCTTCTGTAAGCATTAATATTCATTTATGTACCTAACAAATGATTGAAGTATTGTCTTTATTTGGTGCCACAACATTATGAGACTGTAGTTTATTTCTTATGGAATTGCATTGTTCCACATTGTTC
The DNA here is from genome assembly GCF_043228905.1 of Azolla caroliniana. NCBI lineage: Eukaryota > Viridiplantae > Streptophyta > Polypodiopsida > Salviniales > Salviniaceae > Azolla > Azolla caroliniana. The sequence goes on along the minus strand of NW_028230450.1, from coordinate 15,252,790 downwards.
CGCAGATCTGAGACATCATCAATTTTTTTTCCAGATCGACCCTATTGTATCTCATTCAGATATGAGGTTTTGGACATCTGCTCATGGTTCACAATGCAGGATATTTTTTTTCAGTTTTAGCCTCACATCTTCTTGCATAAAGAAGGTTGAATCTGAAGTAATGAGATTCTGTACATCGGACACTGTTAGATTATCAATTTTCTTCCTTCAGATATAACTGATCTATATTTGGACTTTAAGAACTCCCAAAGGATTATCCACATTATTAGGATGCTTGTACATGCCAGATTCCTGGTTGTTCTGTGGGTTCAGCATATTGGCCAAATTGATGGTCTCTCGTGGGTCATTGAATTTCCAATATTGTTTTTTGGGTTGACAACCTACTTATCTTCTGTTATCTAAGGTTGGCTTGCATGTCTATGGTTAGCCGGGAACCATTTGGTGGCTCACAAGACAACATGAAACTCATACTGTTTTCTTGCTTATTTTCACTGTAAACCCTATATGCACTTTATATTTCCATATATAGTGGCACCTTTTTCACATACAATGGATAGACACAAAATGTTTTCTACAGTTTTATGTGTCACTCTTGCTGCATCTAGAAGAATAGATATTGTCATATGTTGTTAGAGAGCCATCTTCTATGATGGAAAACATGATTTTAATTTGGACAGAAGTGATTCATACCTTATGAAGTTTATGGGCTACATCTACTGGTTCCTCTCAGATGGACCCCCAAGATGGACTTGTATGTTGGCACTATATTATACAACAAGAGATTTTATCGTTTTTGTTTAGTTGTTGAATACATACCATAGAGTCAGGCACATCATGTGCGGCCCATGGATTCTATCTACAATTTTTTCTGTAATAGTCCTTTCCAAAAACAAGATATCTCAGTATCAAAAATACTGTATAGAGCATTTGCAATGTAATGTCGGGTATGTGTTTTTTCTTATTGATACTAACTGCATGAAATAGGTTACACTACTAAAGAATTTACATGAGCAAGAGCTTGATGCAAAGGACCGGCAATTGCAATCACAGGTATATGTCTAAAGGTTTGGATTTATGTGCATCAGGAAACTCATGTTAATCTATGGGAAGAAAACTCAGTTTTTTGGTTATGGGCATTAATAGATGGCATTGCTTGAAGAGAAACATGGTGCAATAGAGACATTCTCTCAGCTATTGTTAAAAGCAGATCAATGGTCAGCAAAAATTGAGGAGTTGCATAAGAATATGGTTAGCGTAAAAGATCCAGAGGCCATTGAAAGACCAGAATGGATTGCCAACATTGAGTTCATGGTTGCTGAACAAGAAAGCTCTTTGCAGATGCTGGGAAAAAAATCAACTGAAGTTTGCAATCAGGTTCTCAATCTTGATTGTCAAATCATGTAATGAATTTTTAGCCCATGAAATGACTTCGGTAAATAAATTAAGCCCATGCAACATGACATGGTTCAGAAATATATATATATATACTTTCTCCCCAGCATGTAGTAGAACAAAAAGAAAATGTAAAAAACTGAAATGAAACCTTTTCTAGTTACCAAGTAAGAGATTTTATATCTTCAGCTGGAGAAGGTCATTCTAATGTTGGAGAACAGCAAAAAGGACACAGATGGTTTACAAAACAAAAACGACGTGCGATTGCTGGAGCAATGCGATCAAAGGCAAGAACTTCAGGTTGACAAGTTTGCTCCCATTGCAAAATCAAAATGATATGTTAAAAGTTCACATCTGCATACTTTTGAAGTTTTGTTGATTGTTTTTTTCCCATGGAAGGCGGATTGATATTGGCTAGTATTATTGATTGGAATGGCGGGTGTATACCACCTGTATCAACAACAAGGCCTAGCCAGTCAGTCTAAAAGTTTTGTTGACTGAATTCCTGCCATTGTGTTCTTGTTAGACATAACTAGGCATAAATGATCACATTAGGGCTGTCAAAGTGGTAAACCTTTTGGGAGCTTGGTCAATCAGAGGCAATGCATGCCTATTCTATTTCCGCATATTACATACTTATAGTGGCTAAATCAGATAGAAACAAGGATGCACGTGACTCAACCCCATATCATGGTGTTTCTCCCTGCATTCACCCTCTATATTTTGTAACCTATTAGTTATACCTCAACTTTGGGGTTATCACTTTCTTTAGCTTTTTGTACGATGCATCAGGTGATGGTTGTAACTTATGTTCCAGATAGCACCCATCTTAGTTTCATTGAGAGTATGTTGCTTTGCGAGTGAAGTCTTGTAATGGCCAAGTACATCAGTAAGTGTACCACAGTGCTGTAGGATGATTAGTCATTTAATTTGTTTCTTTGTTTTCATTGATAAGGACACAATGTTTTACGGGTCTCATAGGATATGGCCTTTTTAGGGCTTGTTGCTATCTCTGTTCAGGTGCTCTTCAATCCGTTCAATCCTCAACGCACATCTCTTCCTATGTACGGGCATGAGGAGCTCCTTTTACAATCCCATCGAAGCAATCCAATGTGTACAATGTAGCAGGCAATAACATGTTATATCATGCAATCTGACCATCCTAGAACAAAACCCAGGCCATTGCAAAATTAAGGCGTTCCCAATCTGTTGCCTCTATGTAAACCTGGATTGAACCCATCTACATCTATGATGGGTAACATAGAAGAGAACACTTTTGGTTTCATTAAGCAAATATTGTTCTGGGTAACTCTTGTCAACTCTGAATACAAGCTTTAGTAAGTAGATTTATTTATTTTAGTTCTTTTGTTGTTTCATAGATGAGAGGCATATTCAGTTTTGACCTTAGATACAATCAATGATGGATAGATTAGAAGACAGCAGTTTTGCTTTCATTGAGCAAGTATTGCTTTCAGTTACCTCATGTAAACTCCTAAGACAAGCTTTAGTAACAAGATTTATTTTATTTTCGTAACTAGACTTCATCTGGATAATATCATTAATTAAGCTGAGCCTAGATGTAGTGAAACTTCAGCCTTCAAAATACCTCCAACATGGGCCAATCTAAGATTGAGAGGTCTCTAGAGCTAAGGAAGCACCTTTGGTGTCTAGTGATAAGGCCTTGTTTCTTGCTAGTGTGATGGGGCTGTGCTCTAGATCGAAGTTGCCTATGTGCATCATGACAAATTACTATTTCTTAATCTACTGTAATCTCTTTTGAATCTTGTTCTCAAAACTCAACTGATGAAACCCTTCCATGATAGAGCTAAAGAATGGTGATACTACTTTATTGATGAGTTTTTGTGGTTATATTTAGTTCTTCAACTTCTTCCTATGCTGCTTAATTTATTGCAAGAACAATCCAAAACATTGTTGGTCTTTGTATTCCATTACCTTGCAGAGATTAACAAAGGTTTCTTCGAAAAGGCAGTGGTGTCCCCCCTTATTTCATAAAAAACATATCCTGATGGCACATTTGGCAGACAAAGCTACATGTCTCAATCTCCAAGTAATGTGAAGAGGTCCTAAGCTGCACTACATTCGTATCCATACTAGAGGTCTTGAGTATAAGCCCATCCTGCAATGTGTATAAAAGGATGGCCTTATACTGGACCACCTTCCTATCAAGAGGCATTGTGGGGTGGATCTATGTGCTTCATTATCCAACTTAATGATATTAGCTTTCCACTTTGATCATGTCCAACTGTGAATTAACAAAGTTTTTACTGGAACTGGGGAAGTACCAGCAGCTTTTACGAGGCAGTCCACAACTTGGACCGCGTATTGATTCTGAGATCTATGGTCGAAGAAGGTAATGCCATAAGAAGAGGATTCATTGTTGCTATGTGAACTTCCACAAAGAGGCTTTCACAGCACCATGTGCTTGGCTCATGCAGAGACTGGAGGCTTTGGGTCCGTTGGATACGTAGGTGAGTCATCATTAGGTATTGATCCTGTGTACTTAGGGGTCACATTCACAGGACGACAGTTCTTACACATGGCAGCCTCGGTTCCTCTCACATTGCAAACTTTTAGTTTCAAGAACCATGGATCAAATTATGGCTGTTTGATACACTTGTCACACAGACCTAGTGCATGGAAATTTGGAGAAGATAGAAAAACCATCTGTGCCTCATCAGATAGTCTCTGCTCAAAGGGGACCATCTCCAAAGTTACTGATGATAATTGTGAGATAATCTATAACTTAGTATCGAAATACCATGCCTCTTTGCTCAAGGTTTTGGTGCACTCTGCAATGTAACAGAGTACTAATTCAATAGTTTAGTTATATTTATATTAATTTTTTGGTTTGTTTCCCAAGGTGAGACAACATTTCATTTTCTCCTTTCATCTCACAAGCTATTTTAGCCTATAGAAAGACATTAATGCATCTTTCTTTCACAGAGTTTGCTTGGGTGTATACATAACGTACCATTAGCCTAATTTCTTAGTTTTGATTTAAAATGTCATTATTTTTCTCAGGGAACTTCCGAGGAGGCACATGAAGGAAAACCAACTTCACATGTAAATGTTAATCAAATAGACAGCACATTTTCTGATGAAAGACAAGCCATGTTGGAGAAGTTTCTTGAGGTAAAATTTCATGTTCCAGCTAAGAAAATTATTAGCATAAGAAAATGAATAAATTTGGATGACTTCCAATATATCATACAAGTACGTATTAGAGTAGTTTGATCTCCAACATATAAGCAATAATATCCAGCAGCCCTTTATTCTAATATATCAGTCAGGTAGGTATTAAAGTAGTTTAATCTCTAACATATATGTAGTGATATCTGGCAACCCATTATTCCAATATCTCATACAAGTATGCATTAGGGTAGTCTGATCTCTAATATATATGCAATGTTGTCTAGAAATCTGCAACAATCATGTTTACATCTATGTTTCACTTAACATGATTGTTAACGAAATCATATATGTATGATATGCTTTCTTGCAATTGATCTATATGAATAATTTTGCCAGCGTGGCTCACTTAACGTGATTTACGTAGCATTTATCACTGGCTGAAGTTCTTTTTATCAAGTCCCTGGAGTGTTGGTTTTCAATGTAAAAATTTAAATTCTGGATACAGTTACATCAGTAGCCCCAAACATGACATTCATAGGTAGATGGTAACCACAAAGGGAATTCCCAACAATAGTCGTACAATAATAGCTGCTATGGTATCTATATAAATAATTTGCCATCGTGTTTTACTTAACATGATTTACGTAGCAGTTATCACAGGCTGAGATTTCTTTCTATGAAGTCCCTGGAGTGTTGGTTTTCAATGTTAAAAATTTAAGGTCTGGATATGGTTACAGCAGTAGCCCCAAACATGACATTCATAGCTAGATGGTAGCCATCAATAGTCCTACAATAATAGCTGCTATGGTCATTAACTTGGGGATTCCCGTTGTGAAGCTTCTCACAATTTCAAATGGAATTACAGGGGTACTACTATGAGATGTCATGAATATCAAATTTCTATAGGTATTTTCCTTCAATAAAGAAAGAAAGAAAGATATATTAACGTCTTTTAAGAGACCAAAATGGCCCATAAGACCAAACAAGAGATTACATCTTAAGTGTTGTCTCGTCTTTGAGAACAACAAATCAAAAAATAAGTAATACTCCGTAAATATAAAATTATATAATATAAAAAGAGAGGGAATCTGGTTTTCGGCACGTGTCAGATTCTCAAGTTAGATATATTGTATCTTTTGTCTTCGAAAGATCTCTAGCATAGGTCGGTCCAGAATGGAAATGTCTCTGAAGTGAGGGAAGCACCTGCGATGGCGGGAAATAATGGCTTTTATCTGTTGATAGCAAGGGTGTCGAGGTCGTGGTCCATGGGGTTGGGGTCTACTTGCACAGAAAATTGCTATTGCCCGATCAATTGTAACCCCTTTGTTATGTCCTGGTCAGGAGCCCATTTGTGTATCCCGTGATTGACTTGTAGCATTAGTAGGAGTGATGGGGATAAAGAAAGTTGTGATTGTTCTTTGTGGATGAACTTGTGTGGCTGTGTTCTTCAACAACTTTTCCGATGTCCCTTGAGCTCTACCAAGAAAAGTCCTAGGCACCGTTGGTCCTCATATTCCATTACCTTGTGTAGTGGGCCAAACCCTTGTTTAAAGAGGCAATGGTATCTCCCTCTGATTTCATAAAAGACACTACAATGACAAACATAGTGTTCTTCGGATTCCACTCCGTGATGGCACAATTGGCAAATTCTCTCTTCTAGAGGTAGTCGTGTATATCTGCCTACCTCAATCTATAACTGATGTGATGAAGTTCGCAGCTGCCCTATCACACTATGCAGCACATAGGATAGATGTATGTCCATATATGGTGGACTGATGATGAATCCATCCTCTGATGTGTGTAAGAAGTGTCTTATAGTGGGCCGTCTTCGTACCAAGTGGTATTTTGGGGCTGATTCATACAAGCCTAACTTCTTAATGAAAGCAGTCAATCACTAGAGACACAAAATTACAATGTGCCTCCAAGCATTTGTTAGATACATGCTGCCAACTCATATATGGTGTGGGGAAGATAGGACGTATAGGAGTATAAAATAATAGAAACCCACCCTAGGTTGGCAGGAATGCATATAATGAATGAAATATCAGAATGCTCCCCATGCCCGCTCACTTTTTCATCATCTGGTTTCAGTACAATCTACTAACCGGTAGCATTATCTGAAGTCTTTCCTTGAATGTTTTAATTAATAGATTCATAATCTCTTGAAGAAAAGGGCAGTTATATTAAAACATTTGCAAATCCTTATTTTTTTCTTTAGGAAAAGAGAAACCTTGAAGTCGAACGCAAAGCTATTCTTCATATGAAAGAAAAAATATCTAATGTAGATGCATCTCTTAGAAAAGAGCTACTTGAACATGGTCTGCGTATGCAAATGGGTCAGAAGTTGACAGATTTGTTTTCTTGAAAAAACTGTATGGAAATCTACACTAAGAGCTAAATAAACTTCCCTATTTTCTTGAATTAGAGGCTGAGGATATGGCTAGGCAAAAACAGGAACTAGAGCACGCAAAGAATATTGCAGCTGAAATTGCACTCGAGGTTGAAAGCAGTCGACGTGAACTTGAAACATGCAAGACTGCTTTTGATAAAATATTGCCAGAGGTATACAATATAGTCTAGTAACTGCTTATACCTGGCTTTTTCCATGCGTTTGGTTTCCAGTTTGGAATTTATCTATTTGTATAATATAAGAGAGACTGAAGGATGGATATTCCATATTATCTTGTCAACGTTATATTTTGCCCTTGTTCTCAGGCACATAGGATAAGTGCACATGGTGAAGTATTATCTCCAAATGCTCATCTTCTTGACTATGAAGTGGAGGGAATTTCCAGGTTTTCAATCATTCCAGCTTAAGATATGTTGACTCAATTGAATATTTAATTTATGATCAAATATAGTAAAATTAACAATGGATGTGAGGTAGAACAAAATAAGGAGAAGGGCTGGAGTTTCTACAACAGACAATTTCTGTAAAACATGAAAATGGGCTACAACATCTGAATAAGAGTAAGCAAGTACTCTCTCTAAGGAATATTCTCTCTCTAGCCCCAACACTCCCACTCATGCTACAAGTCAATTAAGGGCTACATGAATGAGCTCCAGACCAGGATATATAACAAAGTGGTTACAATAGATCGGGCAATAGCAATTGGCCATGCACATAGGTCCTCCCCTCATGGACAAGATGTTATCATATAGGCCATTTTAAAAGATGTTAAATATTTCTTACTTAGTCAGTTCTGTCATGAAGCATGTTCAGGCATGATTCATCCGGAAACGGTGGCTTTGCGGTTCGGACGAGGGATGCAAGGATTATCGTATAATAACAATCTTTGGGATGCCCGTGATGAGAACCTTGGCTTGCTCCTTTCTTTTGGTATAGGAATGGCTTTAGAGCAAACCCCCCCAGCTGCTGTACTTGGGCATGCGATCTTCGTTGTGAATGAAAAGTTTGCTTCATATGCAAAAAACTAGTTGAGAAGATTGGCCCATCAATCAAACCCACCATGGCCCCAGAACCTTTTCGCTTTGGCGGGGATGAAGCGGTTTCCAGCACGCATTCCAAAGTCGCCCATCAAGGAACCCTAATGAAAAGCATATAGAATCTTTGGGTAGGGATCTTTAATTGATGATAAGGCTGCCAGGATACGGCGGAATCTCATGAATGGCCTCAACGCGGTGTCTTGTTGTAATTACTTGTGCTCAACAATGTGGCCAAAAGAAAGTAAGATATGCGTACAAGCTGGTTATGACACTTTAGACATAGTTATGGATGCTTTAGTGTCAAGAGGTTGAAGGTAGCTTTGAAGAATTAAGGTGAATTTGGATGATACAGTCAAAGAGGGCCTTTACAGTAGGCAGTCAATGTTTTGGCCGTAAATTAAGAAGGAAATATTGGATTTCGATAAATAATAGCTTGTTGGAAAGCTAGCTCGACATGATACAAACTTCCAGACGAGGTCGTGGATAGACTCAACCGTATTTGTACCCGAAATGGAAGACCTATCTGTAGCATGCAAAGAAAAGTGGCAGAAGTGTTACATGTGCGACACGTGGTGAGATACATGCAAGCACAAACAATGAAACCCACTCTTGTATATAAATATGAATGTGGGTTGCTTTAGAAAAACGGAACCTTAGAATATCTCTCTTGATGTTTAGGGAGTTTTGATCTCTGTCTTGTTAGGTCTAGTCTATGTTCATCTCCTCTCCTTTCTCATAGATACATCTCTTTGTCAATTCCGTTCTCTTATTTCTTGTACTTAGAGGATTATTGTAAAATCTTATGAACCCTCTTTTATGCAATGAGAATTTATATGTATATAATATTATCAACTCTTGATTTAGATCTTCTCCTCTCATGTTTCGTCATTGATTTTCTTTGTCATACCCACTCATCCCCATTTGTGTTTGTGTTCTTTCTTAATTTCATAGATGTTGTTATGGTGCCCCATGATGATGTGTCTTGTGTGTCTCTAGACGCATTGTGCTAGGGTTTTGAGAGGCAAACTCTTGCACAACAGCAGTTTAGGTTAAGGTTTCAGCCCTCCGATTAAACAGCCATGATTATGAAGAATGAATGCTCACTATGATTTTTATGAAACCCTGCCTGAACTTTATCATGGCTTGCAGTCCACTTAAATAATTTGCTACTGTTCTATTGGTTTTCAAACGGATACATAGATTTTGAGCATCGAAGGAAGAAAGCATATTATGTGCCACTCTGGACTATCCATTTTAATTCCTGTGGTTTTCGAGGTATCATATCAATATACGTCTTGGAATTCCGATCGAAAATCGCAGAGTTGATTATCCTTCTCAAAAATGAAGATTTGGAGTAGTCTATAACTCACCAAGCATTTGTGTACGAATTGGTGTAGATGAAATCACTTATGCAAGTTTGGTAATCGGTATATCCCTATCAGCCAAATGATTGCAATTGGCCATGCACATAGGCCCTCACCTCATGGACAAGATGTTATCTCGTGTTTGATCTTATAGGCCATTTTAAAAGAAGTTAAATATATCTTTCTTTCTTAGCCAGTTCTTTCATGAAGTATGTTAGCTACTCTCTATACGTTTCTGGCCTCTTTGTTTCTGCAATGGTCGCCTAATCTCTGCAATTTTTTGCAATGCTTGCTTAATCTCCACAGTCCTGCAGTTTGCGTTTTTCTGCAAGGTTTACTAAACCTAATCTTTAATCTAACCTCTGACCTAATCTTTGGGTTTCTGCAATGTTGGCTAAATCTTTGCGTTCTTTTGTAAGGTTTACTTGTACCTTGTACCTTTTCTGATCCAATCCTTGTACCTACTGTCTTAGCAATATAACACCGTGAACTTTGAATGGACATCGAATGATGATATAAAACTCAACCTATGAAGATAGGTTAGATCAATGGAGAACCTCAAGAAGATACTGTTGAAGAGAAGGGGATGGCTGCACAGGCACCCAAAATGTAATTTCCACGACGATATAAATCTCTTACTCCATTTTATTACACAAGAGGTCGATTGTACGAGAGGACATAGCAGGAGCCTTAAAAGAGGAAATGCAGAAGAAGATAGAGAAACAAAGATAGAGTTTCATGTCTCTCTGAAGATGGAATTACTAGAACCCATACAAAAAGACATCACAATTTTCAAAAAAGAATCAAACTTAAAAACTCAAGGATATTTTATCCTCAAATAAAGATGACCTAGTAGCAATTAAAGTCTAAAGCATGCCAAAGCTTAAGTCAAGCATGCTAAAAAGAAATTTAAGCAAATGCTCCTTGGATAGAGGTAGTAAAAAGCAAAACGGAACAACGGTAAGAAAAGATGGAAATGATGAATGCTACAATAGAAGACCAAGCCCAAAGGATAGTTTGTGCATTGCATTTATGATTAGCTAGTTGGGCAGAAAAAGGAAGCCTACAAGAAGATGCCAAGAATCTTGAAACAAGGATCACAACATTAGATATTCTATTTGCTTTAGCATGGAGGGTGGGAAGAGATGATTCTAGAGCTAAAGTGTTGATTATCCATTTCATGAATATGGAAAAGAAACTATCCAAGAGAAGGGCACTCAAGGGTAACGATATATTTAAATGGTGAACTCACTCTAGCTCAAGTAATAGATCACAGGAAAACATGCAGAATAGAGAGATAGTAACACAATTATTACATATAAGAGAGTCACATGTAGGTTTATGGCCTGTGAGACCTTATGCATGACTCTCTAATGACAGATGTTGGGATTTTCTGAAAATACCTTTAAGGACATAGATATTGTGATGTATACAGAGATCCATCAATGCATTGCTAGGATATAGATGGGAGTCGTTATGTTGTCCCCTATTATGGATACCACGAAGCACTAGAGGCTCTATAGGAGTGGCTGTATTGTACAAAAATGTAAAGAATCTAGTTCTAGTAGAGTTGAGTATTCAAAAGCGTAGTGTGTGTGAGAGAGTGGGTGTATAAGCAAGAGAAGAAATCAGAGAGAATAACCAGAAAAGAATAAGAAAATACACAGTAGGGGGATGACAGCTTATGCATTGAAGAGAGCTATGTTAATTAACTAAGATCATCAACAAAACATAATGGGCAAAGGGGGTTTTATATACAAGTCCTCAAGGGACTGCCATATTAAATGTGTTGGTGGAATCTAACCAAGATATTCACTTGAGTACGATTTTGTCATAAGAATATCTAATATTCTTTGACCACATTAACACTCGACAACTACACGGTGTCGCGGTTTTCCGCGTGGATGTGCTGAAACGGGGTGGGATCACAGGGGTCTCGGACCAAGGAGCTGGTAAGGAAGGGATTATCGGATCGGTTTACAGACTGGTCTCCGGGTGCCGGATGATGAGCATGCGGTTCGGAAAAGTGTACACGGTTCCGGAACTACAACCGCTTAACGCGAGATGAGCGCACGGGCTGGGGGTCCCAGCTGAGCATGCAAGTGGAGGGAACAGAGGTAGGAGTGCAAACAGAGACGGAGAATGACACCCAACGACACAAGGTGATCTGGATAGCAACCAAATGATCTATTAGCTTGAAATAATAGAAATACAACCGGACTCGGCTGGCAATAGTGCTTCGAGCTCTACACACGCACACACACACAGAAGCTAGCAAGCTTCCGATCGGGAGCACACGGGCTACCAGCGTGAAACGGAGGCCTCACAGCACAATGACAGAAACCGAAATCAGAGAATGGAAAATGGAAAGAACGATAGAGCTCGGATCTCAAACTGGCAGCACTTCGTTCCCCCCAAACGATCGATCCCTTCTTCAATCTCTTCTCCCTCCTTTTATAGCTCAAGGAGAGAGAGACCGTTACATCGAGCTATTATTGCAGCCGCTTTTCTGTCCTTGATCCTCTCCTTGATTTTCTCCTATCTATCACTCTTTTCTTCTCTATACGCGTGGGACATTAAAGTACCCATCAAAACCCTACTCCCTAATACTTACTAGTCCTATGTTATTTACACATGTTTGTACATAAAGACAAGTTTGTGTGCATCTGTGCACACCCCCGTTCTCGCGCTCTCCGGCTCCCTTCCTCCTAGTAGCCGGAATTCCCCACGACAACGGATTACAATAAAGTGTGCTCACACACTTTTTCACACATCGTCCTTGTTTTTATAAGCACATGTTCACACAAGTTGAGCTTGATTCTCAACACACCCCCTCAAGGTCAATTGTGTGTCCTCTTAAGCTTGGTTGTTTTGGTGTAGTTGAAGACCCGACTGCAATTGGTCGGACTACTAGACCGCGGTGTTCCCATTGTTCCTATGTACTCAATCTTGATCCAACAATGTCGATCTTGCCGATCCAAAATTTCGAGCTTGTCAAGGGTGCCGACAGGGTCGGGTTTATCTCTAACTTCAAAAATTCCGGGCTTTGGAAAGTCTTCCTTAGGTCAAGTCGGATTAGATGTGCCGGCCTTACTTGCTGATGCCGGTCTCACTCTTCCTCTTGTATGGTGCTGATTCTCCATGTTTTCCTTCGTCTTTGTACTTGTACTCTCCCCCAAGCTCATCATATCAAGTGGTCTAAGACCTAGATCCGCTGAGAATTGCTATACCGTGTTGAGACCTAGCGCCTTAGTGAACATATTAGCCACTTGCACGTTGGTGCCAACGTATTGGAGGTCAATGTCGCCGTCCAATATGCGCTCACGGATGTAATGATAGTGCACCTCGATGTGCTTAGTCCAGGCGTGAAACACCGCATTCTTTGCGAGTTGGATGCTGCTGAGATTGTCGCAGTGGATCAGTATTGGCTTGTTCACCAATTTGTTGAAGTCTTTCAGCAGTCTTTTAAGCCATATAGCTTCGCAAGCAGCTACAATTGCGACCCTATATTCCGCCTCAGTGCTCGATACAACCACTGTTGGTTGTTTCTTGCTGCTCCACGAGGTTGCTCCACTACCGAGTGAAAACATAAATCCCGAAGTGGATCACCTATCAGATGCATTGCCTGCCCAATCAGCATTCGTGAAGTCTTCGAGTCGAAGTGGTACTCCATGCTTATAGAAGATACCATAATCAAGTGTTCCACTAACATAACGTAACACTCGCTTAGCACAATCCATGTGAGTGTCGCGGGGGGTTTGCATGAACCGGCTAAGAAGCCTGACCGGATAGATTCGGGTGATAGTTAAGTAGATAAGACTCCCAATTATTTGGCGATACTGTGTCGGCTCGTAGAATTTGCCAGAATCTGCAGTTAGTTTCATATATCGATCAAGGGGTGTCGAGATGGACTTACACTCGGTCATTCTGAACTTGTAGAGCAAGTTCAACATAGTGTCGTTGTGAGAGTAGGAACCCTTTTGGAGTTTGAATGACCTCGATGCTGAGAAAATAATGTAAGTCATTCAGATCCTTCATCTTGAACTTCTCTAAAAGCAGCTTTTTAATCTTTTGTGTCTCGGTGAGGTGTTCTCCACCGATGGCAAGGTAATCGACATACAAGATTAAGAAGACGGGGCTTTTGGGATTGTTCCGGATATACAACGAGTTATCAGATTTTGACATCCGGAAGCCAATGTCGTGAAGATATGATGTGATCTTTGAATGCCATGCTCTTGGGGCTTGCTTCAGTCCATAGAGCGGCTTCTTCAATCGGCAAACTGCATGTGGATGTTTGCTCGATTCGAAGCCAGGAGGAATGCGTTCTTCACATCCATTTGATGCGAGTGCCACCCTTTCGCTGCTGCGAGTGCAATTATTGTCCTCATGGTGATCATTTTTGCCACCGGGGCAAATGTTTCCTCATAGTCTATGCCATGGGTTTGAGCATACCCTTTGGCGACTAGCCGAGCCTTGAACCGATTGACTGTGCCATCCGTATTATGCTTTATCTTGAACACCCAACGACAACCAATTGACTTTTTTTTCATTTCAGAGGATGGGACTAAATCCCAAGTATCGTTGTCAAACAAAGCGCGCATCTCCTCCCTCATTGCCTTGATCCAATGGGGTTCTTGGGCAGCTTCTTTGTAAGTCTCGGGTTCTTGGTCTGTTGCAACCTTCATCATGAATGCATAGTGGTGCACCATGTACTCATTGTACCCGAACCTAATTATTGGGTTCTTTTGTCGGTTCGATTGACGGAGTTTTCCTTTGGTCACCTCCGGGGCCTTCTTCATTTCATACTTGCTGTCGACCAATCGGGATGAATGATCTGAGTTTTCACTGGATGTCGTGTCCTTGGCCTCTTGCTCAGGTCTCTTGCCCTTTTTTTTCTTTCTGCGGGCCCCGGGGGTAGCACCAAGGTGACACCACATCAGAGGTTTCTTCATGCCATGAAAGTCTCTGATTGCTGGACGACCCCTCAGGTCCAGTCAGCTGGAGTGCGGGCAGATTCTCTGCTGGTTCTCCACCCATAATGGTTGTCAGCATCTCTTCTTCTTCACTCTAAGAATCTGCTCCAGATCTGCTTGTTTCGAATACGATGGGGGTCACTGATGTCTGGCCATACCATGATGTCACCACATCTCGGCTTACTCGTGACTATCGAGCGATGCTCAAGTGAATAACCGACGAGGATCATCTTCTCCAATTTTGGGTCAAGCTTTCTCTGCTTCTCATCGGGTACATGCACAAATGCAATGCTGCCAAAAACCTTCAAGTGCGAAAGGTCTGGCTTTGTCCCAAAATACTTCTCGTGAGGGGTGATGTCATGGACACCCTCGGTCATGCACCTATTGATGAGATACACAGCCGTAACTGCTGATGCCTCTGCCCAATAGATCTTGGGCATGTTCTTCTCTTGCAGCATGATGTGGGCCATCTCAAGAATTGTGCGATTCTTCCGCTCAGCAACACCGTTTTGCTGTGGTGTGTTCCGGCAAGAGAATTCCCGGCGAATCCCCTTCGCTTCTACAAAGGCCTTGGACTCGGTTGAGAAGTATTCTTGGCCACCATCATATTGTAAGCATCGAATTTTGCTATTTGTCTCATTTTCCACGTGATTCTTTAACTTGAGAAAGTGGGAGAAGACCTCACTTTTCGACTTCATCGGGCATATCCAGGTATGCCGCGCATAGTTGTCAATGAAGGTAACGAAGTACCTACACCCACCGATTGTCGCTATTTGAGTTGGGCCCCATACATCTGAGTGGATGACGTCCAACAAGCCTTTACTCACATTTCTTTCGCTTAGGAATGGATGTTGCTTGCCTAGCTGGCACACCTCACATACATTATCAGGATGTTTTGAAGTAAATCGTGGCAATCCGTGCACAACCCCTTTTGTTTGCATTGATCGGAGTTACTGAGGTTTACATGACCAACCCTTTTGTGCCACAACTCAATATCAGACTCAGCCTTGAGTCCCTTTGGATACATTGCTGTGTTCACCTCAGTCGCATCAAGAATAAACATGCGACCTTCTCTTCTTGCATGAGCGATAAGTTGGCCCTTATCCTCGATGAGGCAACCTTCCTGGTTGAATCATACTTGCATTCCTTGCTCAACAATTTGGCCACCGAGACCAAATTCTTTGTGATTGTCGGGACATGCAATACATCCTTCATGTAGCCCTTGTTGTCGTGATTGTTAAGGGCCACATCTCCAACGTGCTCAATCATGTGTGTGGAGTCATCACCGGTCCACCACACCGGATCTCTCGGGTTCCCTCAAATTCATGAACCATTCTTGATGACTTGTCATGTGATTTGAGGCACCTAAGTCCACGAACTAGACATCATCAGGTTGGGAAACACTTGTTATCATGCTATTCGCCTAGTGTCGCATAACAAACATTGGCCCTTTGTTTTCTAGGTCAGCCATCACAACATAGTTTGTTTGCTGCCGGGGTGAGCAGCTGAGTCATTCTTCTTCTTCCGTCACTCGGCTTCAAAATGACCAGGCTTTCCACAATACCAGCACTCAGTTTGCTGGTTCTGCTTGGTTGATGCAGGCTGGTGGAAGCTCCCGTTTTTGCCGGAATTCCCTCAGCTGTTTCGACCTTCTTGTTGCTTGGAAATAAACTGCTGTGGACCTCGTCCACCTCTTCCTCGGCCATTCCTCCCCTGATTTCCATGACCATGACCGTGATCTCGACCGAGATCATGTGTATATGGCATCTGCCCATCAGATGCCGTGCTTTTCGACTGTGTATGGTTCTCCTCAACCATTAGCATGGATTGCAAGTCGAAAAAGCTTGGGGGGTTCTCCCTTGTTGTTATGGCAGTTCAAAATGAGCCATATTTTGTGCGAGGCCGCCAAGGCAGATATGCACCATCTCCTCATCATCAACTGCGACATTGATGGAGCCAAGTGAATCCTATAAGTCTTTGATCCGAAGGGTATAGTCCGTCACGGACATATCCCCCTGCTGAATATTGTTCAACTCTTGCCGGAGTTGAAGTTTTCTTGTTGTGGTTGAAGCTGCGAAAATCTTATTCAAGTTTTTCCACGTTTCTGTCGGGGCTTTCTCATCTCGAATATAGCTTAACATGTGATCTTGCACACATGTTCCCAAACAATACATTACCCTACTGGCGCCTTGCTGCTATGTGAGGTAGTCGGGATTTATAATATCGGTGGTTGTTTCTTGAGCTCCCTCGATATAACTTCAATACCCTTGCCCAACTAAGTACTGTTGCATCTTACTTCTCAAGATGCGGAGTTGTGCCTGTCCAACTTCTCTGTTGGAAGTGCGCGACCCATTTGTGCATTCATCTTTCTGATTTAGCTTGATTCGTATGCTCCTGTTAACTTGAGCCTCTTGCCGTGCAACACTACAGCGACGATAACTGTTTTGAAACATCGTCTCTAGTTGCTCCCACAGTTTCAATGGTAGAGCTCAATGAAGGATTTCTAACCCTCACGCTTTGATACCATGTAAAGAATCTAACGCTAGTAGAGTTGAGTATTCAGAAGGGTAGTGTGTTTGTGAGAGAGTGTGTGTATAAGCAAGAGAAGAAATCAGAGAGAATAACCAGAAAAGAATAAGAAAATACACAGTAGGGGGATGATAGCTTATGCATTGAAGAGAGCTATGTTAATTAACTAAAGATTATCAACAAAACAGAATGGGCAAAGGGGGTTTTATATACAAGTCCTCAAGGGACTGCCATATTAAATGTGTTGGTGGAATCTAACCAAGATATCCACTTGAGTACGATTTTGTCATAAGAATATCTAATATTCTTTGACCACATTAACACTCGCCAAGTACACGGATTACAATAAAGTGTGCTCACACACTTTTTCACACATCGTCTTTTTTTATAAGCACATGATCGCACAAGTTGAGCTTGATTCTCAACCAAAAAGGAGCTCCATTTTAGAGTGGATATTATGCCAATGGATGTAGATGCACATTATGTGGATATGAATCAAAAGAAGGGATCTTCAAGAACTATATATTGCGATTTGCTACTTTCCACTTGCCTACACGAGGTTTGCACCTCTTGGAGAATCACCATTTCTATCATTATGTGATTCATATCATAAGTTTTGCTACTGTGGGGGATATAGTACCGTTACGGGATTTCACTGCCTGAACTAAGAATGAGCAAGCAACTGTGTTGAACAGAAGCCAGGCTATGTATGGAGAAGTTACAATAGGAGAATTTCAAAGATATGAGTGAAGTAATAGAATATGGCAAAAGATTCTAGCCTTGGATTTGTGATATATAATGGTTTATCACAATGACCCTGATTAGATGCTTTGACATATTGGAATCCAAAGGGAGGTGCAAGCACATGTGATTACCTGATGTGATGTCCATCGCTTATACCCGAAAATAACAAAATTTACTATCTCTGTAGACCTATTGGCTTGGTAACAGATCACACATCTACACTTTGCGGTGAAGAATAGATGCACACAGTATACATATGCTAAGAACAAGAGTGGGCTGGATGAATGCTAATTTATCCAGGACACAATTTGTGTGTATAGTTGTGGAGTACACAGTGGTGTGCTAGATTGCGATCGTTTCGCATCTCTACAGGATTTTCAAAGTCATTGCATAAAGCAGTGACAAATGCCTTTCCCCACACAGCACCCAAACTTGGTAGAGCTATACAAAATAATTGGGCAAGGGCTTCTTCTTCCTCAAATAGCTCTCGAGATGTTTGTTGGTGTTATATGCTAGATTTTATGAGAGCAGCAAAACATTAGATTCACATGATTAAGAGATATATATTTTTCTCTTGATACCATTATGATTACGGAGGGTCAGGCCAGTAATTGAACTCCTGACTTATGGTTTATAGGGCAAGGACCTGACCTATAACCATGCTAAATCCTGGAGAGTAGACGCTGACTTAGAACTGCACTTATACGCTCCTGGATGTTTTAATACATTGCATATGCTAACGAACACTTCTTTGCACATATTTCTGCTTGATAATGGTTTGAGCATCAATTAGTGAAATTGTAGAGCCATTTTGAGGAGAAAAGTGTTAATCTATGTGATGGGTTTGAGGATTGGTACTGCGATTGTTTTATTGGTAGTGTACATCTCAAACGAAAATTATAAATGGAACTGTGTGGAATCCGGCAGCCTTTAAGCTCTACCACTGCATTTATTCGTAATAATTGTATTTTCTTATGGATGTATAAGGGGAAATGGTTGTGCTTATCAGTAAGCACGTGATCTCTTGTTTGTGTACATCAGATGGGAGAGATTCCGAGGTGAATGTTGTACAGTGAGTTCAAGAGTGGACCCTATTTCTGGACTTGGAGTAAGTAGATTAAAAGCTATTCAACAAGGTCATACGTCATATGTTGAGAGAGAACAGGTACCAGTCTCTTAGCTGATGCATTTTCATTACCATAAGTGGAAGTCTCACTCATATTCTTACCATTTATTTTGTAGGATACATTCTATATCAAGGCCCAAGAGCAATTTCTATTAGAAGCAGAAAGGGCATTGGAAGATATGTTATACAATCCTCTCATGTGAAATGACGTTTGGTAAAGAGTCATTTTTCTAGTGATCTGAAAGTATGAATTTCCATGCCCACAAAAGAAACCTACTTTTGGTATAAAAAACCACAACAGGTTTTTATGTAGGAGTTTTGGGTTAACAAAATATCCTTAAGATATTTCTCTTGTAGAGGTCAATAACTTGCTGAAAGCAAGCTCCCTTCCTGAAGATATCAGATATTTCTCTTGTAGAGGTCAATAACTTGCTGAAAGCAAGCTCCCTTCCTGAAGATATTTATGATTATTGTCATGAAGGGATGTATATTCTTTGACATGTGCACCACAAGGCTTATTAGAAGATATTATTATCATGTGTATAATAACTTGGATGCTATGGAGTGTCAAGATAATGCCATATTTGGTTTTCTAACATTATTATAACCAAGTCCTTGACATTAATAATATGATTTCTCAGAGGATTAATCTTTTTGTTGTATGAAATTCGACGGAACGAAGACCCATAAATACAGCTATTTAAGATGGATCTTTTTTACCTTGTCAAGATAAAGCACAGTGGATGGTGTTTGAACTAGTGCAGATGAAATCCCAAATTGGGAAGTAGCAATAACGAACCACCTTGTGATGAATTTGTATAGTGCTGAAAATTGGCAACAGAACATAATAGGAATACATGGTTCAGATAATCAAAATAGATGATCTCCTTTTGCATAGGCAAGCAAGATCGTACTAACTTATATAAAGCTATGCCATCAATAGCAATAGTAAACAGCATTGGATGTACTGAGAAAATACAATGCAAACTAGTTAAAAAGCTCACAAAAACTGCCAGATTTGAAAGATCTCAAGAGAAAAGATGCACAAGTAGAGGCAGGACCAATATATAGAATCAAACTAGGGAATTATATATTGCATACGCCATTTTAAAAACATTCCTAAAGAATCAATTATAATCTTTTTGTTCTTTCCATCCTAGATTTTAGAGAAGCAAAATACCACTAAAGAATATGTTTTCAAAAGGGCATGAAAGAGTAATTCTCTTTGCTAAAGTTTTTGCGAACCATTTAATTCCAAATGTTTTATCTATTGCATGCTGCTCTTCTTTGGCTTTAATGTGGTGAAAGGAATGAGATGAGAGACTTAATTGATGAATTGGGCTAAAACTTAAAGTACAAATGAAGAGAAACACCATTCTGTTTTTATTAATGCATTTGTTGGGAACCCTCAATCTGAGGTAAAAACCCACAAAACATGATCATTATGAGATGACTATATCTATCTTTATAGTACACTTACAAAAGAGGCATATATATATATGGTCCTATACGTCCGTATATGTCTTTTGACAAACACAACAATAATATAAAGATTGCCTTTCCATACATGATGCACCTCATTTTTTAATCATTTTACTCATATACCAATAAATTGGCTTTTCTACCAAGTTATTCAAAACGATTCCTTTTTGATGAATCACGATGCAACTTGTGTGTTCATCTACTTCATAAAGGTCCATGATTATGATCTTAATGCATGTGGTGGAATGATTTTGGAAATGGCTTGCAAGCTTGAAATGGAAGCTAATATGCATGAGAGTGTGGTGACTAGACTTCATATCTAAGGTTGGTTGGTGTGGTTAAACAAGGCTATGATGAAGTTTAACAGGTGCATTTGGGTGTCCTCATATTGATCAGACATGGTGAGCATTGATCTCCCTGATTTGGTGATGGTATGACCCATGGCCTTATATCTTGGTACTTGTGGTTTCCTTTTTGTCTACATTTCCTGCTCCCTCTATGGTGATTCCTTGGCACATTGTCCATGGAGATAAGAAGCCATGGAAGACATCAATGATGTACAGTTATCATTACATCCCAAATGCTAATATAAGGGTTGATTTTGCAGGTCAACCTTCTCCATTTTTTAATGAAGTCCATCTCTATCTATCTATCTATATATTGCAAAGTACACGACTTAATTATCACACAAGTTATAACTCTTTATGCAAGAGGATGGTCTTAGGACAAGAAAAAAACTCCACTGTGAATTTCCTGTTGCAACAACTTCACAGAGCTTTATGATCCAACAATATTCAGTGCTGCTACATGTGAACAGGTCGTGAGAAGTCTGGCAAGAACAGCACATTCAAAAGCACATGCACAGATATTGAAGAAGGGAAGAAAAACCATTGCGAAATTTGGAAAAGTGTCTATCCATTGGTGGAGTTGCAACAAATTACCAAATTTCCCATTTTTGTGAAGCTTATAATATTTTATATTAATCAACCCTTCAAAAAATCTAAATATTCTCATGATTCTATATAATATTACCATTTTTCACAAAATAGGTTTACTAGCTTATCCAACCTGACACGAAATAAACATCCTTTCATGAGCAATGATAGATTGATCCATAGTCCGTATGTCTCTGGCATGTCTCGGATACTGATTGACTCATGCATCCTCCAATTGCATAAATATTCACCTCCAAATCTAGAGCGATTCTTACAATATTATAGCATCTAGAGGGCTCCAAATACCTCACAAAAAATAATTGTGCATCCTAAATCAACTATTATCCAGATACATATGAATGAAATAAACAATTCGTAAGGCAGGGCACAAAGAGATCATAACAGACAACTGCAGATAGTTTCTATAAGATTATTAACGAAGCTAGATCCACAGAGCAATGCATGATCGTTCTGTCACAAAAAAACTTCGCTTCATACATCCAGACAAGCCTATACATTCCTTTAGGCACACAAAGCACTCAACCGAGAAAGATTATGATTAATTTGAGAAATCCCTAAAGAATTTCTCAAAATGCTATCGTTTTAGCAAATAAATGCATGAGCCTGACAATTAAATCGGATGTTGTGAAACTGGTGCAAAGTTTTAATATCTATTACCCAAAGCAAATTATAATGAAAGACTAGAGATCTGAAACTAAATCACATAGAACCACATCAATATATTCTTGAGTGCATATTTCTGTAACAATAATTAAGTCATTTACTGAATAAAACTTGTTCCGTCCATGAACAAAAACTTTGAGTGAAGTCACAAGAAATCTGTGAAAACACATGTTTTCAAGCTTCATCGGGCTTTGGTTGGGTGATGCCAAACTTAACCAACAGCTTGTCGAGCTCATCAGGAGAAAACACCTGATACTTGACCTCACCTGAAGAACCAAGGCTTATCTCTGCGACCTCAAGCTTTTCAGAGGAGAGGCTGGTGCTATCCATGGTCTTGCTGAGGACTTTCAAAGCAAGCTGAAGAGCTTCTTCTCGAGTGATATCGTCCTTATAGTCTTGTTTCAGCATGGACTGAGCTGCTTGGCTGTTGGCGCCAATGGCGGCAGCTTTCCAACCACCATAGTTACCACTCGGGTCACTCATATAGAGTTGGAATCCAAAGTTCTTGTCATATCCGGCGAAGAGGAAAGAGACGCCGAAGGGGCGGAGGCCACCGAATTGTGTGTAGCCTTGCTTGGTATCAGACAGGGACTGAACTAGCTGTTCGACAGGGATAGGTTCTTGATAAGAGAAAGTGTACCTTTGAGCTTCGAGGCGAGCCTTGTTGAGAAGGATGTTGGCATCGGCAGTGATCCCGGCGACCGCACATGCGATGTGGTCATCAATCTTGTACATCTTCTCGGTAGATCTGGAAGAAGCCAGGAGCTTGGATGTGACACGCTTCTCCCCCGCGAGGACCACGCCGCCGCCTCGGCTCAGGACGCCGATTGCAGCCCCTGCATTCCCGATCGCTTCCATCGCATACTCCACCTGGTACAGGCGACCTTCGGGAGAGAAGATGGTGGTCCGGCTGTCGTATCGTCGAGACATGGCTCTGTTCCTTCCCTTTCCTTCCTGCTCCCCTGTTGTTCCTTCCCTTTCCTTCCTTCTGTTTCTTCCGATCCGGTTTCTTCTTTCTTCTTTCTTCTTTCTTCTGCTTCTTCTGCTTCTTCTGCTTCGTGGCTCTCTGATTCTTCTGCGTCTGCTCTATTTCCTCTGCGTTTCTTCTTCTTTTGGTTTCAAGAAGAAATCAGAACTTGAAGTACTGCTTTCTCTAATTTACAAAACTAACCCCCAAATACATACCTCAAGATAACAACTTTGGAATTGAGGCACCAACTCCACACTGCTCTCACCAAATGTGCTAAAAAGAAAAACAAAAAAAAACACCCCAGCTGAATGAATGATAGGTTTACTCCACATTAAAAGACACCCGCACTAAATCGATATATGATTGATTCAAGTACATAGTGGCAGGGATTTCATATATCCTCGATCCCGTTCAAGTTTGTTAACGCTAACTAGAGCTGCTCTACCCCAATCTTCTATGTTGGTGACCTGATGTAAGGCGTTCAGAGAGAGAGGTTCGCTTCGCTCAAATGTCTGACTCATGGGAGCTAAATATAGAATCACTCATGATATAGTAAATGTACTTTACCCAATTGAATGAAGATAGTTTTACCCCAGATTAAAAGACATCCAATCTAAACTGATACACCTCCAAATCCATTCTAGCCATCATGCATGAAAGAAATCGATGCCTACTATGTTCCAATTCCCACCAAACAAACTAAACACATTCCTCTAAGAATGTTTATTTTGTTTCCTTAATCACATGAAACCACTAGGTTATGGGCTTATGAAAACTCCATATCTTTATAACTCTTTCTTCCATCCACTTATGTTCATCAATCAACTTGTGAGTAGCATCATTTGTTGAGATCATAGTCAATCTCCTCTTTTCGACGAATATCTAATCAAGCTCTTGAGATCCTCCATTGAAATAAGGAATTCTCGTACGATGATAACAACCCTTGCAACTTATCCCAAATAAAGGTATAACCTCTTGGAATGCGAAGTGTTGATCTTGCGGTTCGAAAAACCATTAAATTCTCTTCTTTGTGACACAAACATAGTATCCTTGACTGTTGGCAAACCCAACCTAACCATATGATTAAATTGAAGGTTAAGAAGTTGTTTACTGCCCCACCTCAACAATCTTCTTCCCTACCTTTCTCTCTTCAATATTGAGCATGCTCTCCGTGTTTTTATTACTCCTATGTGCTACATGCTTTATGTTGTTGCTTCGGTGTGCTCCTCTCTCAATCATGTGTTGCATGATCCTGCATTTGGTGTGCTCTTTGCGGTGTGGTGTGTGTTGTGTACTCATCTCTCTACAACGTGAGTGGCACGCGTTGTTGCGTTCAACGTGCTCTCTTTGTTGCGTGTTGCGTGTGATTGAGTTTGATGTGCTCCCCTATGTGTGTTGTTGCATGCTACATGGATGCATAACCAACAAAATGCGTGCGGTGTTGTGATGCGATGTGGCCAAAGGTAGAAAATGGGAAAAGGAAGGGCGGAAGTGTGTGGAGAAAAAGGGGTGAAATGTGAAAAGGAGGAAACGAAAAGGGGCACGCTAGTACATGTAAAATCATGACACATAATGGAGGATGGAGATTTCGAAATCCTTGCAACAAATCAAGAATTATTTAATCCCCCTTTCATTCTCAAATAATGACATTTTGAGCCCCCCCCCTCCCATAAAAGGAGGGGAAGTGGGCACATTTTGCTCTCAAGTTCATTTTTTTGGTGTTTTGGTCTTCTTCTTTGTTTGAAATTGTTGGGTTCTCATCTTTGCCTTTTGCATTTAGCATTTTGGGGGCTTCATGGAGTGGTTCAACAAGCTCATATGCCGGTCATTTGAAGGGAGGACGGGTGGCCTAAGAACTCTACCTTGATTCGTGACATCATAACCATCGAAGGTGGTTGGGGTCTTGGCGGCCCACTTGACCCGTCATCATTAGAAGCTTCAGTCCTCCCCTCCTAACATACATTCTATTTTCATCTTCTTTTCTTATTAGTGCTTGGCGCTTGCTGCCATCGTTGTAATCCATTGTCTTGCCATCATTGGAATCCATTGTTCGCAAAGATCGTTGTACATTGTAACCTATAAAGAGTTATTATTTTTTAATCAAAATGTTCTTGACCAAAAACGAGTCTCCTCGTTCTTAATCTTGCTTGTCCATCCTCAATTTTATCTTCATTACGTTAATAGCTTGTTTCCACCCTAACCTCATGCATTAATCGTCAGCCTACTTGCAAGAGAGAGAGGGAGGAAAGAGAAGGACACTTCTTTCCCTTTGACACCCTAAACCCTTCGACCTTGTGCTCCTTTAGACTCTAGTCACCCTTCAACTTTGAGCTCCCTTCGTGTTATGTACACATAACGTTGGTGAGGGTAGGTCACTAATATTTACATTAGTGAAGGGTATGTTCACTATTATTAAAAAGGGGACTAATGATTGGATAGAATGAATGATATGTGCATGCACTATCATGATTTAGACAACCAATGAATAGAGAGCCTTTTAGAAAGGCACATCTATTCAAGGGGCCTAGGAAAAGGTATAAATATGAGGCTTAGCTACCCTCATAGGGATCATCACGTCGGAAGGCTGCTGTCGTAGACACCGGTGGTGCGGGCTAGGCTTTCGTCTCGACGATCGTGTTTATCTCTTCCAAGGTATTAGTCATCCTAATATCCGGCGGTATGGGACGTCGGTGGTAGGTTGGCTATGTCTAGATCATAGCTCGGGGGTGGTCGGGTGGAACGGGTTCTTCTATCCAATCTATTTTCTTCCTTTTTACTTGATTTGGTCTATTGATTAGTAATAGACTCTTAACAGTGGTATCAGAGCTTTTACTAACAATTTTTTTGTTGTTTTGATGTTTTTTGCGTGTGAGCGAGGGGGATCTAACAAGGCTCGTCATGCTCTTCTCAGGATCAAAACAACACTCTAAACCCGGTATTCTTCTTTTTTGATCTCTTCTCTTTTTCTATTATGCGTTCTTTATGGTCGAATCAAATTGGTATTACGTTTTATTCTCTTTCTTTCTACCTCCTACTACGCTACGATTTTACTTATTATTATGCATCGGGCCGAGCGTGTTTGCACTAATCGCACACGCTCAACTCATGGCCTTTTGCATATTGCGATATATATCCCACTCTCTCCTCTCTTGAACTCTTATGATAATAATTATTCTTGTGCATTGGGTCGAGCGTGTTTGCACTAATCGCACACGCTCAACTCATGGCCTTTTGCATATTGCGATATATATCCCACTCTCTCCTCTCTTGAACTCTTATGATAATAATTATTCTTGTGCATTGGGTCGAGCGTGTTTGCTCTAATCGCACACGCTTATCTCATGGCCGTTTTGCATATGATGTTGAGTATACCACTCTTCCCCTCTATTGAACCATCACTTGGCCAATTCTAAGGGATGATGTGGCCTTGACGAGGTGTATGTTGCCTACCTATGCCACTCTACTCTCTATTAAGCCATCAATTGGCTGATTTTATGGGATGTTGTGGCCTTGACAAGGTATATGTAGCTTACATATGCCACTTTCCTTTTTAATTAGCCATCAATTGGCCGATTCTAAGGGATGATGTGGCCTTGACGAGGTATATGTCACTTACCTATGCCACTTTCCTCTTTAATTAGCCATTACTTGGCCGATTCTAGGGATATGTGGTGGTCTTGAGGAGGTGCATGTCAACTACCCTAGGGTTTCGTATCTTAGGGCATGTTTGATTCCATACACCTAATTGTTGATTATTCTAATTAAATTTTAATTTCATAAGTATTGTTTCACTTATATGATTTTCTAGTAATTATTATTTACCCGCCCACAATTAACTCTCCTTTTTCCACTTCCTTTTCATGTATAAAGTATTTACATCGTTTATTTTAATGTAACCTTTACGTGTAGACTAATTTTTCGTATGGAGTGGCTTGTTGAACGATTTTTTTTTCAACGGGTCATCTAGGTTTAACTCTTATCATCAAGCCTTAGAAAACGAGTAAAACCATATGAGTTCCCTTATTGATGTTTTACTCATGGATTTGAGTATTACATCTTTGCGCACAACACCGTCATCACTTGTATCAATTTGTGGCTTATGTCACAATTGTGCAAGTTATAACAATCATATTGGGATGTATATGTGCATACCTTGCACTTCCCATTTATTTGTGACATTGTTTTTTTCGTAGGTAACACATGGGTTCTTTTTTTTTACCCTTGTTTTCGTCACTACTTAACTCTTATGAGTAGTGCCTTATTTTATCATTTTATCATCACGTTTGCTTATTGCTCGCAAGACTAGAATATTACTTGTGAGTGCACTTGTTTTTTCACGTAATACACTTTCTCGACCATATAATACATGATGGGTTGGCATTAATATAAGGCTATCTAGGAAATTTCATTGATGTAAGAACCATGGTTGAGCCTCGGGGAGCCGCCATGATTACTCAAGATAGAGATCCGAGAAATACATCTTAGCTATGTTTTCCCCCATGGTTTTTAAAACACCATAGTGTTACCATAGTTATCGGATCTCGAATCACATCTCATATGTCTAGAGGGGTAAAGACATGAGATACTTTCTTGGATAAAGTTCTTTCAATCAAAATTTCAAGCATTCATTTTGCTTGTGTATTTTCTGAACCTCCTTATTTTATTGCATACCCACAGCGTGCATCATGGAACAAGTTTTGAACGCAGTTGGAACGATCTCTCCAAATGAGACCTCTCAACCCCAATCCGCATCTCGCACACAAGCTGAGATCACTATTGAGCAATTGCTCACTACTACCTTGAATCAATTGGCCGAAATGAGACAGGCCAATATGGCATTGGAAAAGAAATTCCAAGAATTAACTATTGAGTCCAAGAAAGAAGGTGAACCTTCCTTCGTAGTCACGCCTTTCAAGGGAGATAAGAAAGAAAGAACCGAGGAGGCTATTAGCACTTGGCTTGGTCGTTGGGAGTCTCACTTTGAGCTTCATCCCAAGCCCGATGCAGTAAAAATTGGTTATGTCGGTCGTGAGTTAGGTGGCCGAGCTGCTGCTTGGTGGCGTGGCCTAAGGACTGCAAAAAACTTACCCACAACTTGGGAAGGTTTCGTTGATGTTTTTAAGAAACAATTCTTGCAGCCACCTTCTCAAACCGAACAAGCGCAACACTTGCTCACGTTGTCTAGTAAGCCATTTACCTCTCTCGAGGATTATGTGCATCACGCTCGGACCCAGATCCAAAAATCGGGACTTACGGGTGAGAAATGGTTTGTCGCTTGTTTTTTGAATGGTATTCCCAATGGGGATTATCATTGGATTGTCCATGACAAGGACCCCACAACTTTCGAGGAAGCCGTCAACATTGTGCTGCGATACCATAGGACTTCCAAGAAAGACCACAATAAACCTGAGTTCGCCAAAACTCCGAATGTCAAGTTCATTGGGAAACGTAAGCAATCCAGTGACACTCTTGACCGCGACTCAAAGAAACCGAACCTCTTCTGTGCATATTGCAAGAAGCGGGGCCACACAAAGGATACCTGTCGTCGTCTTGAGAGGAAGTCAATGAACACCCCTCCTCAAGACAAATCTACGAGTCACACAGGTGAGTCTTTTGATATTGTTGAAGTTCATACCAATCACTTAAGTTTATGTGAATGCACTTTTCCTTCACATTTACTTGGACCTAATGATTTACTCCGAGCAGTCGGATATATCAATGGAACACAAGCACATTTCTTGTTTGATTCCGGTAGTTCTCACAATTTTCTTAATGATCACTTTGTGCAGCAAATGGAGCTCCACATAAACGCAAGTGATCATATCTATCAAGTTCACATGGCAAATGGAAACGTTCAATACATTAGTGGCATTGTTTGTCAACTGCCAATTCAAATAGATACTTATTTGGAGAAGCTTGACTTTCATGTTATGAAATTACAATCCGCAGATGTCATTTTAGGATATCCTTGGTTTTTTAATAAAAACCCTTCTTTGTCCATTGATTGGGTTAATCACTCAATCACATTTGAACTTAATAATTGTAAACATTTTATTCAATGTTCCAAACTTCCTTCTCATTCACTTGTGTCTTCTAAATTTTTAAGTGAGTATTCTAGTTCATTAATTTATTCGTGTGTAATTGATCCTGCGGTTCAATTTTATTATTTTAATATTGACGCCACACAATTACCACATTTTGAGCAACGATTACTCGACTCTATTTTAGAGGATTTTCAAGATGTGTTTCCTACTGAATTACCGCTTACTTTACCACCTAAACGTAATGTGGACCATCAAATTGAACTCATCCCTGGGGCTGCTCCTGTGAGCATTCCACCTTACCGACTTAGTCGATTAGAAGAGGATGAGATCGCTAAACAACTTAAGGAATACTTGAGTATGGGCCACATTAGGTATAGTAAATCACCTTGGGGTGCGCCAGTTCTATTAGTCAAGAAGAAGGAAGGTTCGTGGCGAATGTGTATCAATTATCGCCGTTTGAATAAAATGACAATTAAGAATGCATATCCATTACCTCGTGCCGATGATTTGATTGATCGTTTGCACGGGGCTCGATATTTTACGAAAATTGACTTACGAACTGGTTATCATCAGATTCGCATTGCCGAGGATGATATTCCTAAAACCGCTTTTCGTACGCGCTATGGCCATTATGAGTTTTTAGTCATGCCATTTGGGTTGACTAATGCTCCAGCCACATTCCAACAAGCGATGAATGATGTTTTCCGAGATCAACTCGGTGATTTTGTTGTCGTCTTCTTGGATGATATTTTGATATATAGCCGTACCTTGCAAGATCATGTTCAACATGTTCGATTTGTTTTGCGAAAGTTGCGTGACAACTCTTTCTATGCAAAACATTCAAAATGTGACTTCTTCCAAAAATCTATTGTGTACCTAGGTCATTTAATTACAGAAAATGGCGTTGAAATTGAACCTTCTCGTATTGAAAAGGTTAAACTTTGGCCCATTCCTCGTAATATTCGTGAACTTAGATCATTCTTAGGGTTTGTTGGATTTTTACGAAAATCAATTCGTAACTATTCCAAATTGACTACGCCATTAACTGACCTTTTAAAAGGTCATCCACGTAAGTCTGTCAAACCAATTTCATGGAATGAACAACTTGACAAATCATTTGAGACACTCAAGGAGCATGTGTGTCAGGCTCCCACTCTTCTATTACCAGACCCTTCTAAGCCTTTCTCAATTGAAACCGATGCTAGTGATTATGCTATTGGTGCCGTTCTTTATCAAGGTGGTCACCCTATTGCTTTTGAAAGTAAGAAGCTTGATGCTGCTCAATCTCGGTATTCGGTTCAAGAGAAAGAGTTGTTTGCGGTGATACACGCACTTAAAACATGGAGGCACTATCTCTATGGAAATAAATTTGTGGTTACAACAGACCATCAATCATTAAAGTATTTTTGTGACCAGCCCGATCTTGTTGGTCGTAAAGGCCGTTGGGCTGACCTTATGCAAGATTTTGATTTTTCCATACGATATCGCAAGGGTTCTATGAACACCGTTGCTGATGCTCTTAGTCGCATTAAAGAAGTTAACATGCTTAGCTTCACGGAAATAAAATCTGATCTTTTAGATCACCTTCGAGGGAAATACCTTGATGACAGTTATTTCTCAAAATACTGGACGAAAGCCGAATCTGGTTTAGATGCCGATACTAGCACCCTACCCTCGAAGGCGACCTTTCACATTACAAACGGTTTGCTCTACCATAGTGGAAAGGTCTGTGTTCCAGATTTACCAAATGTTAAACAGAAATTTTTTCATGAATGTCATGATGCACCATCTGCTGGTCATCCTGGAATACAACGCACACTCGTTCTCATCTCGTGTACTTTTTTCTGGCCTAAGATGCGCTCTGACGTGCATAAATACGTAACTCAATGCTTACAATGTCAAATTAATAAGTCGGAACGACTTAAAGCTGCTGGTCTTTTACATCCCTTAGATATTCCCAACAATAAATGGGAAAGTATCTCGATGGATTTTATTGTTAGTTTACCTCGTACACAGAGGGGTCATGATGCCATATGGGTTGTCGTTGATAGGCTAACAAAATTAGCTAGATTTATTCCTACAAAAACCACGGTAACCACTCAACAGTTGGCTTATCAATTTGTTGATGAGTTATTTCGTTTTTATGGATTACCGATGGATATTGTTAGTGATCGAGATTCCAAGTTTACTAGTGACTTTTGGACTCAGGTCTTTAAGAAACTAGAAACTACGTTGAGCATGAGTTCCGCAGATCATCCTCAGTCTGATGGACAAACTGAACGAGTTAATCAAATTATTGAGGACATGCTTCGAGCTTATGTAGCAAAAACCCCTTCTAAGTGGGAGCAATACCTTCCTATCTTAGAATTTGCCTATAATAGCTCTAAACATACATCCACTGGATATAGTCCTTTTATGTTGATGTATGGTTTTCAGCCACGTGCCCCAGTTGATGTCACGATTCATCGTGATACATTAGACAGTACACGCAATTTTTTGCAAGACATGAACCAAATGTTGCATATTGCCAAAGAAAATGTCAAGACAGCTCAAGATCGTGCTCGATTTTATGCTGATCAGGATAGACGTCCTCGTGCATTTACTATTGGTCAAAAAGTTTTTTTGCGTGTCCCGACTGATTCTACGTCATTATCTACGGGCAAGTGCGCTAAGTTAGCCCCACGATATTGTGGCCCATTTGAAATCCTTAAGCGAGTTGGGTCATCTGCTTATCACCTTGCCTTACCTCGTAACGTTGGTATTCATCCTGTTTTTCACGTCAGTCGTCTAAAACCATTTTTAGGCTCTGGTGATAACACCATCACAATCCAAGATCTTGTAACATTAGAGGATTTTTCTTACAAACCTCATGTTCCTGAACGAATTCTTGATTCTCGTACTAAACGTTTACGTTCTAAAGAGATTCGGCTATTCAAGATCAAATGGATGGATAAACCTATTGATGATGCCACATGGGAACGCGAGCATTCGCTTAAGGCACAATTTCCTCACTTTATATTGCAAGAGTGCAATCTTTTGAAGTAGGGGAGTATGTTATGTACACATAACGTTGGTGAGGGTAGGTCACTAATATTTACATTAGTGAAGGGTATGTTCACTATTATTAAAAAGGGGACTAATGATTGGATAGAATGAATGATATGTGCATGCACTATCATGATTTAGACAACCAATGAATAGAGAGCCTTTTAGAAAGGCACATCTATTCAAGGGGCCTAGGAAAAGGTATAAATATGAGGCTTAGCTACCCTCATAGGGATCATCACGTCGGAAGGCTGCTGTCGTAGACACCGGTGGTGCGGGCTAGGCTTTCGTCTCGACGATCGTGTTTATCTCTTCCAAGGTATTAGTCATCCTAATATCCGGCGGTATGGGACGTCGGTGGTAGGTTGGCTATGTCTAGATCATAGCTCGGGGGTGGTCGGGTGGAACGGGTTCTTCTATCCAATCTATTTTCTTCCTTTTTACTTGATTTGGTCTATTGATTAGTAATAGACTCTTAACACTTCGACTCTACTTTCCCTTTGACTATGGGGATTTGTTGAGTCTATGGATCTTTCTAGAGAACCTTCGCCTCTAACGAGCTTCTGAGTCTGAGGAGTGCTCGATTTCCAAGAGCTTTTGGATCTACTAGCATTGACACCTTCCTAGTCTTTGTGTCCTCCTTGGTCTAAGACCCTTGTGGTCCTGCTCGAGTAGCACACACACACACGTTTATGCGACAATGGGCTCACCAAAGTGAAGGGTAGTTTGCACAAGCTTGGCCAAGTTTTCTGTAAAGAATCGATGGTGATTCTTGTAATAGACTAGAGATATGTGCTGTGAGTGTGTGTGTATGAGAGAGAGAGAGAGAGAGAGAGAGAGAGAGAGCGAGAGAGAAACACACGATAGATAGATTTGAACAACGATAGAATACTCAAGACAATGTATATTACAAAGGAGATTAACCGAGCTAATTACAAAGTAGGAGGAGAGTGCTTTATATAGTACTCTCTCTCTTCATTAACTACCGAAGCTCATGGGTCATGGGGAATGTGAAAACTCATTAGTTATGTGTCATAGAATATGATTCTATGACACATAGTTAATGTGTAGATAAGAGTGGTGACTTTTGAACTTTGAGTGTACACTCTCAAGGGTGTGTTCACACATTAGACTAGGTTGAGCTTGATTCTCAACACACCCCTCAAGCTCAACTTTGGTCGGCTACTTCGGTTGATGTCCGCTTCGGCTCGTATCCGGTTTTCGGTTGTACTCCCCCTCAAGCTTGGCAAGTCAGGGACCGTCAATCCAAGGTCTGACAGGAATTGCTGAAGCTTGTCAGCTCCTAGGGCTTTGGTGAAGATGTCGACTATTTGAAGATTCGTAGTGATATGTTGAAGGTCGACATCGCCAACCTGAATGCGCTCTCGAATGAAGTGATAGTGCACTTCGATATGCTTCGTGCGTGTGTGGAACACCGGGTTCCGAGCCAGATAAATACTGCTCATGTTGTCACAGTAAAGGGGAATTGGATCTTTGATGGGAACGCCTAGATCCTTCAATATCCTCTTAAGCCATACAACTTCACAAGTGGCCTCTGTGCTCGAAAGAGCGACGATTGGTTGCTTCTTGCTACTCCAAGAGATGGCTCCACTTCCGAGGGAGAAGACGAAACCAGAGGTTGATCGTTGGTTAGCTTTGTAGCCTGCCCAGTCGGCATCTGTGTACCCCTCGAGTTGAATTGGCGTGGCTGACTTATAGAGAATGTCATAGTCCATTGTTCTGCTCACGTATCGTAGCACTCTCTTAGCACAATCCAAATGGATAGCTTGTGGCGTTTGCATGAACTGGCTAAGAAGGCCGACCGGATAGCTCAAGTTTGGTCGAGTGATTGTGAGGTAGATAAGACTACCGATCAGTTGTCAATACTGAGTCGGCTCACACTTTGTGGTGCCAGAATTGGCATCTAGTTTGAGGTTTCGGTCGAGAGGTGTTGCCACAGACTTGCACTCAATCATTCTAAACTTGTATAACAAGTTGAGAATGTAGTGCCGTTGGGAGATCATAATCCCGACTGGAGTCCGAATTACCTCGATGCCAAGGAAATAGTGGAGCTCTTTCATGTCCATCATCTCGAATTTGTTGGAAAGGAGGGATTTGACCTTGTTGATGTCGACTAGATGCTCACCTCCAATGACCAAATCATCCAAGTACAGGATGATGATAATCAGACTTTCGGAATCGCTTCTTACATAGAGAGAATTGTTGGATTTTGACATTCGGAAGCTGATTCGATGAAGATATTGTGTTATCTTCGAGTGCCAAGCACGTGGTGCTTGCTTAAGGCCGTAGAGAGGCTTCTTGAGTTGGTAGATGGCTTTCGGATGAATGTTGGATTCGAAGCCGAGTGGTTGTATCATGTACACCTCCTCTTCTGATTCACCTTGAAGAAAGGCGTTCTTGACGTCCATCTAGTGGAGGTGCCACCCTTTCGCGCTGCAAGTGCGATTACGGTTTGCACAGTCGTCATCTTTGCCACCGGGGAAAAGGTCTCTTCATAATCAACTCCATGTGTTTGTGCGTAGCCCTTTGCTACGAGTCGAGCTTTGTAGTGGTTGACGGAACCGTCGGCATTATACTTCACTTTGTATATCCAATTGCAACCGATTGCCTTCTTCTGGTGTGAGTGTGGGACAAGATCCCATGTCTCGTTCTTGCTGAGAGCTTGCATCTCCTTGTTCATCGCTTCGACCCATCGTGGATCTTTGGCGGCTTCGGTAAAGCTCTCCGGCTCTCGAACTGCTGCCACCTTCATCATAAAGGAATAATGGTATGTGGCATATAATCGCTATAGCCGAATCGGCTAACAGGATTCTTCTCACGGGTGGAGCAACGAAGGTTTTCGTTTGTCGATGTAAGTGCCTTCTTAACTCCGGGTGACCTCAAAAGAGGCATATCAAAGCCATCGAAATCACTATCGAGTGAGTGAGTCGATTCATTGTCGTCGTCTTCATATTCCAGCATTTTGGCTTTCCCTTTGTCCATCTTTGGACTTGGCCGAGATGTGCTTTGATTTCTTGGAGGTTCTTGTGGTCCGCTCAATTTGGTTGAGATAGGACTCTCCTTGAGTATTGAACTTAGTTGATCATCATTTGTGTTGTCGAGGTCGTTCGTAGATGATTTAGGAGGAATTGGCTCGGGTTTGTACCATGATGTTGATTCGTCAAAAATGACATCCCGACTTACACGAACCTTCTGAGTAGAGGGGTTATAGCACTTGTACCCCTTTTGCTCCAGTGAGTATCCTACAAGGATACATTTCTCCGACTTCGGCTCGAGATTTTGTCGCTTCTCATCAGGGATGTGCACATATGCAATGGAACCGAATATCTAAACATGTGACAGATCCGGCTTCTTTCCGAAAAACTTCTCATGCGGAGTAAGTTCGTGCACACCCGATGTTGTACACCGATTCATGAGGTATACGACCGTGTTAGCCGCTTCTGCCCAGTACGACTTCGGCACGTGCTTTTCGTTCATCATGGCCTGTGCTACTTCAAGGATGTGCCGATTCTTTCGTTCGACCACTCCATTTTGTTACGGTGTGTGTCGGCAAGTGAATTCTCGTCGAATTCCTTCTTTTCGAAGATATGTTGTGAACGCATCGGAGAAGTATTTCTTTCCTCCGTCTGACCGAAGACATCGTACATGATGCCCAATTGTCTTTTCGACTTCGCTTTTGAATTTTTGGAAATGTGTAAACACTTCACTCTTCATCCTCATTGGAAAGATCCATGTGTATCTAGAGAAGTCGTCGATGAAGGTAACATAGTACCGACATCCTCTGAACGTAGCCGTCTGTGCCGGTCCCCCCACATCCGAGTGGACTACGTCCAATAGGCCTTTGCTCACGTTCCTCTCCTTTGGGAACGGGTGCCGATGTTGCTTGCCGAAATGGCATGCTTCACATACTCCTTCAATCTCTTTCTCTTTGAAGGTCGGGAGCCTGATGACGACTCCTTTCGATTACATCGCCTTGAGTTTGTTGAGATTGATATGACCGATTCTTTTATGCCATAGCTCTATGTTGGTGTCGGATTTGAGGACCTTTGCGTACATGGCTGATTTCACCTCGTTTGACTCGAGGATAAACATTCTACCTTCCCTTCAACCCCGAGCGATGAGTTGGCCTTCCTTCTCGATGAAGCAACCACCTTGGTTGAATCGAACTTGCATCCCTTGCTCCACTATTTGGCCGACCGAGACCAAATTCTTCGTTATCGTGGGTACATGTAATACATTTTTGATGCAACTTTGTTTGCCCTCTTCCCCGAATGGGACATTGCCAATATGTCGAATAGGATGAGTGGTGTCATCTCCGATCTCGACATAACCGGGTCGATCCAGCTCTCGTAAGTCTCGGAACCATTCTTGACGGGACGTCCTATGGTTCGAAGCACCGGAGTCGACAAACCATACATCTTTTGGATTGGAGGCATTAGTCGAAGTAGAGGTCGACATAATTTGCTCTATGTCTCATCATGAACATTCCGCCAAGCTCTTCATAATCGGAGTTAGTGGCATAATTTGTGAGTTTTTGGCTTGTGGAAGTCGATTCGCGCTTCTTCTTCCGGCACTCTTCTTCATGATGGCCGATTTTTCCACAATATCCGCATTCGATTGAGTTTTGTCGACTCGAACTGGAATGGAAGCTCCCCCTTCTTCCGAAGGTTCCTCGATGGCTTCCGTCTTGTTGTCGAAATTGGGAGTTGTTGTCATAAGACGGACCTCGTCCGCCGCCTCGTCCTTGACTAAATCGGCCTCTTGCTGGACCGCGTCCTCTTCCTCCATTCGAATGCGTGTAGAGCATGTGGCCTTCCGAGGCATTGCTCCTAGTTTGAACATGATTCTCTTCGACCAATAACATAGATTGAAGATCAAAGAAGGAGGGTGGATTCTCCCGTGCTAGTAAGGTGGTCCGCATCGCGCCGAATCGTGGTGCAAGGCCACCGAGGCATATTTGCACCATTTCGTCATCCTCCACATTGACGCTTATTGAGCCGAGTGCATAGCAAAGCTCCTTGATCTTCAAGGTGTAGCTTGTGATGGACATATCCCTTTATTGGATGTTGTTCAACTCTTGGCGGAGTTGAAGCTTCCTCGCGGTCGTGTTGGCAACGAAAATCTTTCGTGGATTTTCCCACGCTTCCTTCGGCATCTCGGCTTATCGAATGTAACTGAGCATGTGGTCATGAACACATGTTGCCAAGCAATACATTACTCGACTTGCCGCTTGCTCCCATGTTGCATAGTCGGCGTCTTTCGGGTCGCACCAGTTTTCTTGTGCTCCTTTGATGTAGCTCCAATAGCTTTGACTGACAAGGTATTGATGCATCTTGATCTCCCAAGATGCGAAGTTGTTTCGGTCCAACTTCTTGCTAGGGAGAACGCTCCCCATTTGAGTATTCATGGTGTTCGATGTAGATTTCTTCCTTCTTCTTCTCTCTTGAATACGAGTTATGTAGTCGCACTACGATAGCGATGAGCCGGTTCTTCTTGAACGTCGGCGTAGATCTCAACACACGCTGTTGTGAAGATCCGTCACTATGTGCGGATCGTGAGGCGGAATCGCCGGGGTTCTGAACCGGAAGGACTCGAAGCATGCACTAGCTTTAGCGAGAAAGGATTTAAGATAGATTGAGGGAGAGAGATTGAGATAAGATAGAGCACTTGACTTTAGATTGAGAGAGATTAAGATTAATATGAGATTTAAACGCTTGACTTTAGGTTGAGAGAGATTGATATGGTGAGAGAGAGATAGAGAGTGAGAGAGATAAGATCAAACTTTTAACTTTAGATTTGAGAGACAAGATATATCATCAATTGGATAACGAATTTCTTACTTTTAATTTTAATTTTAATATCAAGTACAAAACTCCCTTTGATCTTTTTCATCCACCCTTTTTTAGATGTTCCCATGCATATGATGCATGTGAGGGTACAAGACATGCAGACAATGCATGAAATGCATGTGATGCATGTTTGCCATTTGGTGCTCATGCATCACATGTCAATCAAGCTCTAATATGAGGATTTACATGTAAAATTATAATGATAGGAAAATCATTTCTAAGGAAATGACATAGCTTAGTTGTAAGTCTATGGCCTCCTATCTTGGAGGTGCAAAGTTCGAGTCTTGCTTACATCTTTTTCTTTTATGCACATAATACTATTAGGCTTTTGGACCAAATATCTTTAAGACACCATGCACCATGATCAACCGACCCGACCAATCCGTCTGATTTGCATCCGTTTGGTCCAGCCCAGTCCGCATCCCGATCTGGTTTGGTCCTCATCCTGAGTCGCTTGGCGGTCATCGGCTGGTCGCTGCTTGCCGATGGCCGGTGGCTAGTTCCGTCGGCTCACCGGCTCTAAACTGGCTCATCGGCACTGTCGCCGGATGCCGCCAACTCATTGGCTCCGTCGCTGGATGCTGTTCACCGATTGCCAGATGCATCCGGTTACCGGCTCCATCCGGTTTCCGGTCCTGTCATCGGCCGGTTTGAGTTTCTTCACTGGTCGGTTCAAGCACTCAACCACATCTGATGACTTAACCACATATGTCCATCTAGAAAAAAGTGGCTCAAGTCCAATTATTTCTTATGTGCTCTTAACACATAGATGAAATATGATGGATCTCAATCTTCTTATATAGCTGGAGCCTAAACTTTTCCTATCTATGTGGGATATTTCATAGTTTTATTTTTCTCTTTTTCTTTTGCAAAACTTCATACCCACATAACTTGACACTTAGATGTCCGTTTCTTATGTAGTAAAGTGCATTCGAAAGCTCTTCAGGACCTCCATCTTTTTGTACCAAGATATTAAACTTATTTCAAATTAATATCTTCACTATTATTGTTTTATGTGATTCATACTCGATTTCGTATGTTTTATGCAATTTTCACACCATTGCCGAAAATCTTCATGACAATGCGGATGGGCGAGATCAAGCTACCAAACTGCTCTGATACCATGTAAAGAATCGATGGTGATTCTTGTGCAGCGGAATAGACTAGAGATATGTGTTGTGACTGTGTGTGTATGTGAGAGAGAGAGAGAGAGAGAGAGAGAGAGAGAGAGAGAGAGAGAGAGAAACACGATAGATAGGTTTGAACAACAATAGAATACTCATGACGATGTATATTACAAAGGAGATTAACTGAGCTAATTACAAAGTAGGAGGAGAGTGCTTTATATAGTCACTCTCTCTCTTCATTAACTATCGAAGCTCATGGGTCATGGGGAATGTGAAAACTCATTAGTTATGTGTCATAGAATCATATTCTATGACACATAGTTAATGTGTAGATAAGAGTGGCGACTTTTGACCTTTGAGTGCACACTCTCAAGGGTGTGTTCACACACTAGACTAGGTTGAGCTTGATTCTCAACATTTTCTTTCCTTTTTTTCTATTTTATATATTGTTTCTTGTACACTAAAATAACTTACAAACGACTTAAAGAACATACAGAGATACATGACAAGGTCATTAGTAAGGAAGATTTCTTAGACATTTTTAATTGTTTAGTAAAATTGAGAACGACATGGAAAAATAGGTGAAAGAAACAGAAACACACGAAAACAAAGATAGGGAAGAAAAAGACACATTCAAAGCTGAAATAGAAAAACTCTGTTGAGAGTCGAACTCAACTTCCCATAGTAATAGGTTTCACACTAGATCATGGTCATACCAGGCTAGTTTTGTAAATAGTAGAAATGACACTTGCCCTAGTTTAGTTGGTATTTAAACCAACCCCTTGTAACTTAGTTATTATTGGAAGTATTTGGGTTAATGTAATATATACAATATTTTATCTCTGTCTTAAGCTCTCTCTCTCTCTCTCTCTCTCTATTTTGCCTTACGTACACGCACACACACACACACACACACACACACACACACAGTCCTTCCGCCGTATCTCAGCCACTCTTGCTCCTCGTTTCGTTAGATGGTATCAAAGCGTGTGGTTGCTTAATCGAATCTATTCAATTGTGTTGTGGTACACGCCGACGATCAACAGAACTGACTCATCAACAAAGAAGAAATCGACATAATGAACACTCAGATGGGAAGCGCTCTTCCTACCAAGAAGCTTGACAGAATGAATTTTGCATCTTGGGAATACAAGATGCATCAATACCTTGTTGGACAAGGTTACTAAAGCTACATTGAAGGAGCTCACGAAACTCAACCCAACCCAACACACACCGACTATCCCGCTTGGGAGCAGGCCCCAAAACGTGTTTTGTATTGCCTTGCATCATGCGTTCATGATCATATGCTTGGCTATATTCGAGATTCGAAAACACCAAAAGAAGCTTGGGGAAATCTCAAGAAGATTTTTGCGGCCAACACGGTTGCACGAAAGCTCCAATTCGACAGGAGCTAAACAACATGCAACAGAGGGACATGTCAATCACAGACTATACCTTAAAGATCAAGGAGCTGTGTGATGCCCTCGGTTCGATTAATGTCGTAATTGATGATGACGAGATGGTGCAAATATGCCTCGGTGGCTTAGCACCCCGATTTGGCTCGATTAGATCGGCCACCCTTGCAAGGGAGAACCCTCCTTCATTTTTAGATCTCCAATCAATATTGTTGGTTGAGGAAAATCAAGCCCGAAAAAGGAGCAATGCACGAGAGGGTCATATGCTCTACTCCTAGTCAGATGATAGAAGAAATTTCGGCCGTGGAAATAGAGGTCGATTCGAACAAGGCCGTAATGGACAGCAGACTCAAGAGCGTAACCCCCACCAATGGCAAGCGGACAAGAATGGTCCCAGAGAGTTCGGTAGAAGGGGGAGTCATCACGCCAGACCGAGCAATCGTAACAACCCGATTGAATGCGGGTACTGTGGAAAACACGACCACTATGAAGAGGAGTGCCAGAAAAAGGTACGAGACTTTGCTTCAACTAGCCGACAACTCATGAACTACGCATCGAATTTCGACTACGACAATGGTAGTGGAATGTTTACGAATTATGCTACGAATTCTGACTACGATGATCGTAGCGGAATGTTCGTAATGAGACACGAAGCACACTCGATATCAGCATAGGATTCAACTAGTGCCTCCAACTCAAATAACGTATGGTTTGTCGATTCAGGAGCATCCAATCACATGACGTATCATGCATATTGGTTTTGGGAACTATGGAAGCTTGAACGTCCCGGATATGTCGAAACAGGAGATGACACGACTCATCCAATATAGCATATCGGGAATATCCCATTCGGAAACGACGGAAAACAAACCTACTTCAAGAATGTACTGCATGTCCCCACCATCACGAAAAACCTGGCCTCAGTCGGATAGATTGTCGAACAAGGGATGCAAGTACGATTCAACAATGATGGGTGCTTCATCGAAAGGGGTGGTCAAGTCGTTGCACACGGTCGACGAGAAGGGCGTATGTTTATCCTCGAATCGAATGAGGTAAAGTCGGCCATGTTCGCAAAGGGCCTCAAAGTTGAAACGGACTTAAATTTGTGGCACAAAAGAATCGGCCACATTAATCTCCAAAAACTTCAGAACATGCAATCGAAAGGAGTCGTAATCGGACTCCCGAACTTTATCGCGAAGGAGATTACGGGCGTATGCGAAGCATGCCAGTTCGGAAAGCAACGCCGACATCCATTCCCAAAAGAGCAGAATGTGAGGAAAGGGATCTTGGATGTCGTACATTCAGATGTATGGGGACCGGCCTAGACAAGGACACTCGGTGGATGCCGATATTACGTTATGTTCATCGACGACTTCTCCAGGAACACTTGGATCTACCTGATGAAACAAAAGAGCAAAGTGTTCGGATACTTCTAGAGATTCAAAGCTGAAGTCGAAAAAGCTACGCATCGGCATGTACGCTGCCTTCGATCAGATGGAGGCAAAGAATACTTTTCGGATGAGTTTACGACGTATCTCTGAAAGGAAGGAATCTGACGAGAATTCTCATGCCGTCATGCACCTCAACAGAACGATGTAGCTGAGTGTAAAAACTGACACATAGTAGAAGTCGCACGGGCTATGATGAATGAGAAGAACCTACCGAAATCGTACTGAGCAGAAGTGGCGAACATGGTTGTATACGTCATGAATAGGTGCAGAACCTCGGGAGTACACGACGTAACTCCTCATGAGAAGTTCTTTGGAAAGAAGCCGGACTTATCACATGTTCGCATTTTCGGCGCAATCGCTTACGTGCATATTCCCGATGATACGCGACAAAAGCTCGACCTGAAGTCAGAGAAATGTATTCTCGTAGGATACTCACTCGAACAGAAGGGGTATAAATGCTACAACCCATCTAGCCGAAAAGTTCGAACAAGTCGAGGCGTAGTCTTCACAAATATGCATCCTGGTACGCACCAGAGAATACTTCGACTCCAACTCCGCTCGACGTGAATGACACCGAAATAGAAATAGAAGCTGAGGATCGGCTCACACAGATGTTCAAAGACAGCCCAATTTCGACACGGCTGAGTGGGCCATCAGAGCCGCCAAGCGATCAAAGCACATCTCAACCAAGTCTGAAGTTGGACAAAGGGAAGGCGAAAATGCGGGAATATGAAGATCAGGAAGAGATTGAGGTGCTTCACTCTCTCGACAGTGAATTTGAAGGTCTCGACACTGAAACAAATGGAGCGAGGAAAGCCATAGTCCCCACGGATGCAGAGCTACGCCGGTCCACCCGTGGAAAGAACCTCATAAGCCGTTTCGGCTATGACAAGTACATGGCGTATCATTACACGTTCATGATGAAGGTAGCGTCAGTACAGGAGCCGGAGACGCTTTCCGAAGCCGTAAAGGATCCGCGATGGGTCGATGCGATGAAAGAGGAAATGGAAGCGTTATGCAAAAATGAGACTTGGGATCTCGTTCCTCACCCTCCGAACAAGAAAACAATTGGCTGTAGGTGGATTTACAAAGTGAAACACAATGCCAACGGCTCCGTAAATCGCTTTAAAGCATGGCTTGTTGCGAAAGGATATGCGCAAACGAACGACGTAGACTACAAAGAGACCTTTGCCCCGGTGGCAAAGATGAGAACTGTGCAAACCGTAATTGTAATCGCGGCAGCAAAAGGGTGGCACCTTCACCAGATGGACGTCAAGAATGCCTTTCTTCAAGGCGAATTGGAAGAGGTGTACATGATCCAACCACCTTGTTTTGAATCATGCAATCATCTGAACGTCGTGTGCCGACTCAAGAAGCCTCTCTATGGCCTCAAACAAGCACCACGTGCGTGGCACTAGAAGATCACGCAATATCTTCATCAGATTGGATTTCGAATGTCAAAATCCGATACTTCTATGTACATCTGAAACGAGTCGGATAGCCCGATTATCATAATCCTTTACGTGGATGATTTGGTCATTGGAGGAAAGGATCTCGCCGAGATTAACAAGGTCAAATCACTTCTTTCCGGAAGAATCGAAATGAAAGACCTGCACGAGCTCCATTACTTCCTTGGCATTGAAGTAATTCGGACACCAGTCGGAATAATGATTTCTCAACGGCACTACATTCTCAACCTTCTGTACAAGTTCGGAATGACCGAGTGCAAACCTGTGTCTACCCCTCTCGATCGTAATCTCAAGATTGATGCCGATTCCAGCACAACCGAGTGCGAGTCAACTCAGTATCATCAACTGATCGACAACTTAATCTATCTCACCATCACGTGACCCGACCTCAGTTATTCGGTCGGCCTACTTAGTCAATTCATGCAGAATCCGCGAAACTTTCATCTCGATTGCGCTAAGAGGATACTCTGGTATATCAGTACGACGATGGATTACAACATTATGTATCAGTCAAATACGACCATTCGACTCGAGGGATACACAAATGTGGACTGGGCAGGATACAAAGCGGATAGACAATCCACATCCGGATTCGTCTTCTCCCTTGGTAGCGGAGCGATCTCCTGGAGCAGTAAGAAGCAACCGACAGTTGCACTGTCAAGCACGGAACCCGAATATAAGGGCGCAACAGTCGCCACATGCGAAGTTGTATGGCTCAAGTGTATTCTGAAGGATCTGGGTGTACCCATCAAAGATCTGATTCGCCTATACTGTGACAACATGAGCAACATCTACTTGGCATGAAACCCCGTATTTCACGTGCGTACTAAGCATATCGAAGTGCACTACCACTTCATCCGTGAGCGCGTACAGGCTGGAGAAATCGATCTACAACATATCAGTACACACCT
The DNA here is from genome assembly GCF_043228905.1 of Azolla caroliniana. NCBI lineage: Eukaryota > Viridiplantae > Streptophyta > Polypodiopsida > Salviniales > Salviniaceae > Azolla > Azolla caroliniana. Next base: position 15,208,659 of record NW_028230450.1, on the reverse strand, counting down.
CTAGGTTGCTGATATTTTTATGAAGTCCTTAGAAGTCGACAAGCTCGGGCAATTCACATCGGATCTTGGTCTCACGACATCCACATTGCCGAGCTTGAGGGGGAGTACTGCGAGCGACACACGCACTATACGCAATTGATCGAGTACGCAACATGCAATGATACATGAGTATGCAACACGTAGTTAATTGAACCCAGCACGAAGCCAAAAAACCGAACAATCCAGTTCGAGGATTACGAACGCCGGATTTTGAAGACCGAACCGAAACAACTTTTCGAAAGATGGAAGTTGTGTTCGAAGGGGCGTGTTGAGAGTCGAACTCAACTTCCCATAGTAATAGGTTTCACATTAGCTCATGGTCATACCAGGCTAGTTTTGCAAATAGTAGAAAGGGCACTTACCCTAGTTTAGTTGGTATTTAAACCAACCCCTTGTAACTTAGTTATTGTTGGAAGTATTTTGGTTAATGTAATATACAATATTTTATCTCTGTCTTAAGCTCTCTCTCTCTCTCTCTCTCTCTCTCTCTCTCTCTCTCTCTGTTTTGCCTTACATACACACACACACACACACACACAATCCTTCCGTTGCATCTCAGCCACTCTTGCTCCTCATTTCGTTACAAACTCAAACTACAAAACATCGACTTCAAAAAATAAATCAATAACATTGAGGTATCTAAGGAAGATGGAAAATTATTCTTTTTAGAAGATATTGTTGGGAACTGAAACGCTCCCTATACGCAACGCTCGGCCACAACCGAGCTTAGGATCATAAATAGAAAATGGGAAATAAAGAACGACACAATGGAAGAGAAGAGTACGCAAGATGTTTAATGTGGAAAACCCCAAACTAGGGAAAAAACCACAGCAGCCCACAGGCTGCAAACTATCACTAGATTAGTATGTACAACAGTGAGTTCACGGAGGCAACGACCTCGTGCTCACGATCTTCGCCACAGGCGGCGGTTACAACAGAGGCAACAACCTCTTTCTCTCTTTCTCTTTCCCCCAAAAGGATCCCGTTATAATATTGGTGGCTTGACGAGATTAGTTGATGAAGGAATGCCACATGGGCCTTCTCCATACGAACCCCTATCGGATGACATAATCCGATATTCTTCCCAAGGAGAAGTATTTCTTGTAGGAGACTTCAATGCGAGAACCCAATCCCGACAATGCACAGTATTTCAGATGAATAGAAACCTAGAAATGGTGAATGTTGATCCTTTAGACATAGGCACCACACGTAGATCAAAGGATCAAGGTGCGGACGCCACGAGCTTTGGCCATCATCTGCTCGAACTTGGCAGTCGGCACCAGATGGTCATATATAATGGTTTAGCTAAGTGGCCGGGCTCGGAAGAGCTCACATGTTTCCACATGGAGGAGGGGAAAGCACAGTTGACTATCTAATAGGGCGCCCTGAAGCTACCCACATGATTAACTCCTTCCGAGTGGCCCCATGCCCTATTGGTGCAGACCATAGTTTCTTATACTTTGAGCTAAAATGTGATATCTCTAAGGTCACCAAGTCTAGTCAACCATGGCATCACACCACAATACATTTCACACATGAGCTCTCTGACATATACCCTCAACATGTTCAGGCCCATCTCCCCTCCCTTGATCCCTCCCTACCGTTAGAAAGCCTTAGTACAAAACTCACACACATCCTTCACTCCGTAGCAGTTAGCAGTTTCCTATATACAAAACACTCAAATCAAGGTAGATCAGGATCAATGCCACAAAATAAATGGTATGACGAGGATTGTAGGGACTTACATAGACAACTTACAGTATCACAACTCAATGGTAGTATTACCTCCATACAAGCTCGCAAAGAAATGCGTAAGATGACACATCGTAAGAGACGAGCGTGGGAGGCATCCCAATACTGGGAACTCTACCATATGCTCATGAGTAGCGATTGCGCCACGACATGGAAGAGACTACGAGAGCCAAGACCACAAACACGCATCGAAGATCCCAAAACTTGGCACACATATACAGAGAGACTTTACCAAATCCCAAACCAACCACCCTTTCCAATGCCTTCCACACCCCGGCCTACCACGGGGACACTTTTCACGACCTCTAGGGTCATGAAGGTCATAAAGAAATTACAACATAGGAAGTCCATGGACCACACAGGATTGCGAGCAGAACACATTATATATGCGAGAGAGTGCCTAGCTCCCTTGCTAACTCTAATCTTCAATCGTGCCCTTGCGGAGGGTTTTCCACCACAGTGGACTATGAATACAGTGGCGCCCATACATAAAGGGGGGGACCCCATGGACCCAAATACATATAGGACCATTATGATAGGCCATACCCTTGCTAAGTTATATGGTGCAGTAATGGAAGCAGAGCTTAGCGACTACATGGACACCCTAAACCTTCGTGCACCTGAACAAGCTAGCTTTAGATGAGCCTTCTCCACTATTGATCATATCTTCACACTTAGATGCCTAATTGACCAAACTAAGGCTCGCAAGAAGAAATTATATTGTTGTTTTGTGGACTTCCGCAAAGCCTTTGACACAGTCCCTAGAGAGCTGTTGTTTGATAGACTTAAAAGCTTGAGGATACCAGATGATATGGTATGGGCCATCTACGCACTATATGAACAAGTGTCCGGGTGTGTCCGATGCCCAGGTGGCCTATCCAATCGTTTCACTAGCACTATTGGTGTAAAACAAGGTTGCTCCCTATCACCGACGCTTTTTGGGATCTACATTGATGAGATCACATATTTTATTGCTCGTGAGGGAGGCACCGGAGTGGTCCTTGGGGATACGCAGGTTCGTATCTTGCTCTATGCGGATGACATAGTTTTGCTCTCTGAATCCGAACACGACCTACAGAGGCACCTTAATGCCTTAGATGACTTTTGTGTACAACGAGGATTGGTAGTGAATCTAGGGAAAACGAAAGTCCTTATCTTCCACACATCTCCCATAGCCCAGTCGAGGTGGTTGGATCGTACGTCTATCTCGGAGTCACTTTTAGTGCCCGCTCAGGTAAATTTTCGATGACACAGGCAGCGAAGGATAGACTCACGAGAGGACATGCATCCCTCTCACTCCTAGAGAGACAATGCCACCAAGCACACTTTCAAGAGCCACAGACTAAAGGGTGGCTCTTTGACTCATTAGTGACCCCCTCCCTCATGTATGCATCAGCGGTTTGGGCTCTAGGATTACCATCTTTCATGTGGACGCAATTAGAGAGACCATTGGTGATGATGCTATCATGCCAACTCCGAAGCAAATCGACTGTACCACATGACATTATTAGGGCCGAGTTCACGTTACCCCCAATGCTAGTAGAGGCATTTTTTCAACTTGTAGTCTTCATTGATAGGATACATAGCCAACCACATGATAGAATATCTCATCAAGCCTTTAAGGCCTCTCGATCATTGTATGAGTCCGGCTATACTAGCTCATGGTATGGCATGATGGTGAGTTGGCTTCTTGCGAATGGTCTAGACATTAATAACCTACCTCCCCTTAGGTACAACCACACGAGTGATAACACCTTAATCTCTCATGAGAACCGCAATAAAGTAATACGCCAAGAAATATGGCAAATTTACACTCGGTGTAAATGGATCACCCCACTAGAGCCATTCCCATCTAAAATGTCGTACTATAAGAAACACTTCATGCACTTCTCTGAGTTAGGTTTTATCACGCGGCCAAAATATCTAGATGTATTCTTACCACATGCACTAAGGGTTGCCATTGGACAACTTAGAATATCATCTCACCAACTTGAGATTGAAAATGACCGTACTAGTGGAGTCCCTAGGGAGGAAAGGATATGTAGGTTATGTCACATAGAGATAGAGGATGAGTACCACTTTACATGCAAGTGTCCAACCTATGCCGAGATAAGGGCAAAATACCAAGACATACTTGGTCCGTCTCCCACCCTCCCCAAACTATTAGATACTCTAGATATAAAGAAATTAGGCAAATACATTCTAGAGCTAAAACAACACAGAGAGAATAAGTTACAAAATGTTGACAATAATGTTGCTAATGATCACGAACATGTAACAAATGAAGTTTTTCAGGAACCTGAGGAGACAACGAATGCCGACACACTTGCACCACTCGGCCTTTCCATTGATGAGGCAGAAAACCAGAGAAGAACCAGACGTCCTCGGGTGCCGGGTTTCAAAGCAACTCGACGTGATGTGGAAGCAATATTGAAAATAAGGGAATGTGAGCTACACCGCCTAGAAGCCATGGCTAGGGCACTCTCTACATTGGAACCCACATCAAGACCCTTTGACCCCCCACTTCTTTTCGAGAGGCTTGGGTGGAAATAAAATTAGGCTTAGTGTATAGTCACTTTCGAGTATACTACATATTGTACACTACTAGAACTCTTTTAGTTTAAGTTCTATTTTTTACTTAATTTTATTTTAGTTATGATGACTGGATAAATACTCTTTTGTTGTAAACCAATTGTCTCATGGGCCAAATTTGGCCTTAGAAGACGTTAATATATCTTTCTTTCTTTCTTTCTTTTCTCTCTGTACACTGTTACATGCTCTGATCTCACGCAGACAAGAAATAATAATAACAACAGTTACTAAAAGTTTGCCCTAAGTCATATTTATACTAATATGAATTTTCGGCTATTTACAAATATAGCCTCGATGAACTCTCAGAAACATATTTACGAATATGTCTCTTCATCCGGTTCTTACTGGGTCTGCACCATCCGGCTCTCCGTAGCCGGGTACTCCTCATCCGGTTCATACCGGGTCTGCACCATCCGGCTCTCCGTAGCCGGGTACTCCTCATCCGGTTCATATCGGGTCTGCACCATCCGGCTCTCCGTAGCCGGGTACTCCTCATCCGGTTCATACCGGGTCTGCACCATCCGGCTCTCTGTAGCCGGGTCCTCCTCATACGGTTTCGGCCTCGACCGAGCTTGTTCATTAGCACTGTTCTTCTCCCTTCCCATCCGGAGGGACCTGTCTCCCAACAGATATTAAGGAAGAGATAAAACAAGTTAAAGAGCAAGTTAAAAATGACATGAAACTAATTAAAACAAGATAGGTAGATTTATTAACTGAAACATTAAAAAAGAAATAAACAAGAAAATATTGTAAACGCTGCCCTCGGGGAAGAGAAATTGCGTCAAGCTCGACACTTAAACGTTCATGTCGTTGGACTCCAGAAAGGTGCATCTCTTGTCAAAGATGTAGAAACACTTGGGGAAATGTTAGGGTATATAGAGACCCTATCCATCACTAAAACTTGAAGGGTTGAGCATGATATCATTAGAATGAGAGCGCCAGTCCTTCAATTTAAAGAATTGGAATCTAGAGTAACCTTTTTTCAAGAATAGAATAATTCTCGAAGTATTAGGAAGGGATCTTATCTACCTAGATGAAAGCCTCACCAAGATGTAAATTGGGCATTGTAAGACTAGTATGCCACGAGTCATCTAGGCTCATAAAGAGGGGCATCACACCTTTTCTCGAGAAGGACAAGTTATAATAAATGATCGTGCCATCAATTCACAATGCGTGGCCCATGTGGTAGAAGATAAAACAAAAATGACCTTATGGAATTGTAACAACGCACTTTGGGCACACCCTAATTGTCTAGAGGACATTTTCGAGATATCAAATATACTTTTCCTACTAGAAACACACCAGAGCCCAAATAGAAGGACTCCCACGAGTTGAAGGTTTTCATTGGGAAGCGCTATTTAGTCAAACCTCATGTTGACAAACTACCAAAGGATCTAGAGGTGTTGCAATATTGTTTTGGAGAGAGCTACATAATAGGATAGAAATACTATGAATAGACCTAGAAGCCCATTTTATGTGGATCAAAGTCCTCACTATCAAGGAATCTAGTATTTATTGCCATTTGTTACTTTCCCCAAAAGGATCCCATTATAATATGGTCCTTCCCCATATGAACCTTTATCGGATGATATAATCAAATACACTTCTCAAGGGGAAGTCTTCCTTGTAGGAGATTTCATGTGAGAACCCAATCTTGATAGTGCACAATCTTTCAGATGGATAAAATCCTAGAAATGGTTAGAGTTGAGCCCTTTGCTATAGGCATCACATGTATTTTGAAATACCAAGGTGCATTATGCCACAAGCATTGGCCATCATTTGCTTGAACTTGGAAGTAGGAACCGGATGATCATATATAATGGTTTCACAAAGTTTTCGAGCTTAGAAGAGCTCACACATTTCCCACATAGAGGAGGTGAAAACATAGTCAACTATCTAATAGGACACCTTGGCGCTATCCACATGATTAACTCCTTTCTAGTGGTCCCATGCCCTATTGGTGCCGACCATAGCCTCCTATATTTTGAGCTACAGAATGATATCTCCAACACCACCAACTCTAGTCAACCAAGCCATCACACTACAATACATTTTACACATGAGCTCTCTGACATCGATCTCGACATGTTTGAGCTCATCTCTCCTCTCTTGATTTTTCTTTGTTGTTAGAGAATCTTATTACACAACTTAGACATATCCTTCATTCCACAATGATTAGTAGTTTCTCACACATGAAACGTTCCAAGCAAGATAGAGTAGGATCTATGCCACAAAATAGATGGTATGATGAGGATTGTAGAGACTTATATAGACAACTTAAAGTATCCCGACTTCATGGTACTATTACCTTAGTATAAGCTTGCATAGAAATGTAAAAGATGACGTGGTAAGGATGAGCGTGGGAGACATCTCAATATTGGGACCTCTACCATATGCTCATGAGTAGTGATTGCACCATTGCTTGGCAGAGACAATGGGAACCAAGTCCACAAACACCCATTGAGGATCATAACACATGGCACACATATATACAAATTAACTTTACCAAGTCTCGAACCAACCACCCATTCCTATGCCTTATACACCTCAACCCACAATGGGGAATCTGTTTTTCACGACTTTGATGGTCACTAAGGTCATAAAAAAATTACAACATAGATAATCCATGGATTACACAGGATTGCGAGTGAGCACATAATATATGTGCGAGAGAGTCTAGATCTTTTTCTCACTCTACTCTTTAATAGTGCCCTTGAGGAGGGTTTTCCACCGTAGTGGATTGTGAATACAAGGGCCCGTACAAATAGAGGAGGGAACCCATGTTAAGTATTTGACATTTAGTACACTAGTTGCGGAGATTGCGGCACCAACGAAGGACAATGAGCTCAACTAATCATAGGAAAAAAAGGGATAGAACAAATTAAATAGGAAGCAACGTAAGCCAATGGGCAACCTAGTGGGAAACACTTGCCTTGTAAAAAACTATAAAAGCCTCCTTTTGATGTCTTTTGTAGCTATTCTCCATTCTTAGGATTTCTCCTTCCCATTGGTGTAATAAGAAATCCTCTTCTATCTCCCTAATCCTTCATTAGATATTAGAGAGATTAGGGTTAAAAGCTATGTAAGCCAAATCCTAATCTCCGCCTCTTGTATGGTGTTAAACCTTCTTGTATTAATAAGTGGTGCTAATAATAATATATTTTCTCTGTCCTTAAATGTTTGTATATGTGTAAGAGAGAGAGAGAGAGAGAGAGAGAGAGAGATTAGGTACTAATCGGTAAAGCTAACCAAGCTAGTAGCTTGGAGGTGCTTAACAACCACTTCTGCCCGGTTTGCCACATTTAGAGATTAGTCCTAATGTAAGCATAAGACAAGGAATTAAATGATTGATAATAAAGAGTAAGTGAGAGAAAGAAGGGTGTCAATCCACCCAACCACCCTCAAACGAAGGGATCGAGACGGACTCGAGCCTTGATCGGTGCCCCATACCACTGCCATGACATCGAGTCATACATGGTACTAATCCGCGCTCGCCACAAGAGTATGTTCACCACAAGGTTACAATCTTGACGTATTCGAATAATGTGTCTAATGAGGATAGTTGGGCCTCATATTTATAGCTAGATCTAAGGCCCCCAAGCAAGTTCATACTTGGCCCTTATAGGCTATTTATCCTCAAGATTAAAAGCAATCCTCCTTTCGTTACACTCTCAGTTAACCCTCACACTTTATCCTCATGTGTAGAATACTACGGTACAAACTACGATAGGATAAATTATGGTCATGCTTGTAACAACCACCAAGAGGATGTACACGGGTATAGATGTGTCACTTCCATGTGCCTCACGGAAAAACTTTTATAGATCAATGGAGTTTTGCCTCACGTCGATGTCATTTGCCTTGGGTCCGGACCGACGTATACCCTATTGGTGGTGAATCGAACATAAGTGACTTTACATTCCTCAAATAACCCTCACCAATCAATAAAATTCATACACAAAGTGCTAACGCAGTTTAACTCTTGGTTACTGGTTCCCTCCTTACAAGAGTTAAACATATAAACTAATTTCTACACATAACACCGGGTCATTTGAAACAGGTAATATGTCACATTCTCTTTTTCATATCTTAGTGAGATGTTAAAAAAGGCCTTATTTAAGCATAATTTCAAAAAGGCACGATACATGCGTATGTGGTTTATGAAAACATAGCGAAAAATAGAACTAACTAATATCACGTCAACAAAATCATCCGACATATATTCTATCTACCATGTTTTTGTCCAAATCTTAGACAGGGGTATATTCGTCAACGGAAGTATAATAGTAACACGAGTCCTTGTGCATATTCTAAAAAGCATACCCCACTGAATAAGTGACTCCTAATTATGTGTGTATATTTATATATAATATATCTTAAAGCAAATTGTGAACCTTGCAATTAAGAGATGCTACTATGTCAAGAGAAAATTTCCATTGACACGTGATACATGACACCGTCAATGTATAAATAAACTAGTCTACAATAACATTCCAATCATATGAGTAAATGATAGAGTATAATTTTATCTCCCATATACCCCAAATGATAAAGGAGACTTTAGACAACATGTACACATACAAATTATACTTAATCTCTAAGTTCAATGAGTATTACACGAAAATTATAAATAAGCTCAAGTTATATATTACGTCAAAATTTAACAATTCATATTGTTCAAATTTTACAATAAGCCATATCCATTCAATCAAATAATAAGTCTGGTAAAGCCGTCTCTTTAGGATTAACTCTTTCATCAGGATTGTCCTCATTGGCTTCGTCGGTACCCTAAGTTGAATCGTTAGTATGTTCAGACTTTGACACGTCTTCTAATTTAACAAGGTCCCCTGCTTCTTCATCTATAGGTTCCATAAGTTCTCTAGAAGTCATTTGGAACATCTCAGTTTCGTTGATATGCTTTGCCCCAACTTCTTGGTCTTGATCAGGACAATCCCAGATACCTTGGATCCTCATTTTGATGAACATAACATGCTTAGGGTCCTTCTCTAATGCAACAGAGTTCCTGAACATCTTTAAGGCGCATGTTGTAGTAGTACATGACAATTGTAGAATGAAATTGCACATGTAACATCAAATTGAAGAATAGACTATCAATTTTCTTTCTCTCTCTCTTTGCTCTATTTTCTTTCGTCGTCGCCGCCATCTGTCATCGTTGTTGCTGCCGTCGTCTGACGTCACTGCTGTCACTGTCGTCGTTTGCCGTCGTCATCATTTTGGCGCCGCTGTTGTTTTGGTTTGTAGTCGTTGCCGCTGTTGTCGTTGTCGACCGCCATTGTCACCTACGCTTCTAATGACGTCGTCGGCTGATAAACGAGAGAGTATAAATGTGCTTCTACACTTGTACCTAGCGCACAAGGCACCGATGCTCGGTTAAGTTTTCTGTCACTTTTGTCTTTTCTTTCTTTTATCTTTTGAATTACAACATGATTTCTAGACGAAAACATAAGGAAACACACGAAGAAATTATAAGTAAGGAAGAATTTTTAGATTTCCTTAACCATTTAGTTAAAATAGAAAAATGGGTGAAAGAGATTGAATTTGAAAAACAAAAAGATAAGGAAGAAAAAGAATTGCTTATTGCTGAAATAACGAAACTTAAAGTAGACAACACGAACCTTTAGAAACAAGTTAAGGACCTTGAGACATCTAGGGAAGATGCTGAAATATCTTCCTTAGAGGATATTAAGGAAGAGATAAAAAAGGTTAAGGAAGAGGTTAAAAGCGATATGAATTAGCAAAAACTGGGTGGGTTGATGTAGTAAAATGTAATATTAAAAAGGAACTAAAGGATGAAAATATTGTAAACACTACCGTTGAGGAGGAAAAAATGCGTCAAGCTCGACTCCTAAATGTACGAGTTACTGGGCTCAAGGAAGGGGCATCTCTCGACGAAGACGCATAAACATTAGCGAAAATTTTGGGGTACGAAGCCCTACTAATCACTCAAACTTGGAGGGTAGGACGTGACACCATGAGGAAAAGAGCTTTGGTCCTTCAGTTTAAGGACTCAAAATCTAGAATCGCATTTTTTAAAAAGAGACAAATTCTTCGAGGATTGGGCGGGGACCCTAGCTACCTCGATGAAGACCTGACCAAGATGCAAATTGAGCATTGTAAAACTTGTATGCCGCGAGTCATACAATATCGTAAAGAGGGGCATTGTGCTTTTTATCGAGATGGACGTGTGGCCCATGTGACTGACAATAAACTTAGGATGACATTATGGAACTGTAATAGTGCACTTTGGACACACCCTGGCCGTCTAGAGGAGATTTTGAAGGTATCTGACATACCTTTTTTAGTAGAAACACATCAAAGTCCAAATCGAGGATTGCCACGAGTTGACGGTTTTCGTTGGGAATCTGTCTTTAGACAAACCTCACGACGAAACACTACTAGAGGGTCTGGAGGGGTTGCGATATTATTTCAGAGAGAGAAACATAATAGGATAGAAATACTAAAGAAAGACCCAGAAGCCCATTTTATGTGGGTGAAAGTCCTCACTAGCAAGGATCAGGCGATATTTATCGCCGTTTGTTACTTCCCCTCGAAAGGATTCTGGTATAATATGGCTAGAGAGGCAAGTATAGTTGATGAAGGAACGCCACATGGGCCTTCTCCATACAAACCTTTATTGGATGACATAATCCGATATTCTTCTCAAGGGGAAGTCTTCCTTGTAGGAGCTTTCAATGCGAGAACCCAATCCTGACAATGCACAATATTTCAGATGGATAGAAACCTAGAAATGGTGAATGACGACCCTTTAGCCTTAGACATAACACGTACATCAAAGGATCAAGGTGCGGACGCCACAAGCTTTGGCCATCATCTGCTTGAACTTGGAAGATGACACCAGATGATCATATATAATGGCTTAGCCAAGTGGTCGGGCTCGGAAGAGCTCACATGTTTCCCACATGGAGGAGGGGAAAGCACAGTTGATCACCTAATAGTATGCCCTAAAGCTATCCACATGGTTAACTCATTCCGGGTGGCCCCATGTCCAATTGGTGCAGACCATAGCTTCCTATACTTTGAGCTAAAATGCGACACCTCCCACGCCACCAACTCTAGTCAACCAAACCATCACACCATAATACATTTCACGCATGAGCTCACTGACATCTACTCCCGACATGTTCAAGCCCATCTCTCCTCTTTTGATTCTTCCTTGCCTTTAGAGAACCTCACTACAGAACTCACACACATCCTTCATTCAGTAGCAATTAATAGCTTCCCATACACGAAACACTCCAATCATAGTAGAATAGGGTCTATGCCACAGAACAAGTGGTATGATGAGGATTGTAGAGAGTTGTATAGACAACTTAAAGTGTCACGACTTAGTGGTACTATTTCCTCAATACAGGCTCGCAAAGAGATGCGCAAGATGACATGTTGTAAAAGACGAGCTTGGGAAGCATCTCAATATTGGGAACTCTACCATATGCTCATGAGTAGGGATTGCGCCCTTGCATGGAAGAGACTACGGGAACTGCGACCACAAACACCCATCGAGGATCCCAATATTTGGCACACATATATCGAGAGACTCTACCATGTCCCGAACCAACCACCCATTCTAGTGCCTTCCACACCTCGACCTACCATGGGGGCACTTTTCACGACCTCTAGGGTCACGAAGGTCATAAAAAAATTACAACATAGGAAATCCCTGGACCACACAAGATTGCGAGCCGAGCACATCATATATGCTCGAGAGTGCATAGCCCCCTTTCTCACTCTAATCTTCAACCGCGCCCTCGCCGAGGGTTTTCCACCACAATGGACCATGAACACAGTGGCCCCTATACATAAAGGAGGGGACCCAATGGACCCAAATACATATAGGACCATTATGATAGGTCATACGCTTGCTAAACTATGTGGTGCAGTAATGGAAGCGGAGCTCATCGATTATATGGAAACATTAAGTCTTCAAGCACTTGAGCAGGCTAGCTTTAGACGAGCCTTCTCCACTATTGACCATATCTTCACACTTAAGTGCTTAATTGACCAGATGAAGGCTCGTAAGAAGAAACTACATATGTTGCTTTGTGTACTTCCACAAAGCCTTTGACATAGTTCCTAGGGAGAGGTTGTTTGATAGACTTAAGAGCTTGGAGATACCAAATGACATTATCTGGGTCATTTATGCCCTATATGAGCAAGTCTCTGCGTGCGTAAGATGTCCAAGTGGCCTATCCGATTGTTTCACTAGCACCATTGGTGTAAAACAAGGTTGCCCCCTATCACCAAATCTTTTTGGGATCTACATATGTTGCTTTGTGTACTAGTGAAGGCTTGTAAGAAGAAACTACATACGTTGCTTTGTGTACTTCCGCAAAGCCTTTGACACAGTTCCTAGGGAGAGGTTGTTTGATAGACTTAAGTGTTGGGAGATAGGTTCCTCCGGATGGGAAGGGAGAAGAACAGTGTTGATGGAAACCGGATGAGGAGTACCCGGCTACGGAGAGCCGGATGGTGCCGACCCAGTGAGAACCGGACGAGGAGTACCCGGCTACGGAGAGCCGGATGGTGTAGACCCGGTGAGAACGGGATGAGGAATACCCAGCTACGGAAGACCTGGTGAGAACCAGATGAGGAGTACCCGGCAAGAGCCGGATGGTGAAGGCCCGGTGAGAAGTGCTCACCGGATGAAGAGACATATTCGTAAATATGTTTCTGAGAGTCCATCGTGGCTATATTTGTAAATAGCCGAAAAGTCATATTAGTATAAATATGACTTAGGGCAAACTTTTGGTAGTAGTTGTCGTTATTCTCGTTTGTGTAAGATCAGAGCGCGTAACTGTGTACAGAGAGAGAGAGAGAGAGAGAGAGAGAGAGAGAGAGAGAGAGAGAGGAAGAGGTCGTTGCCTCTGTTGTAACCGCCGCCTGTGGCGAAGATAGAAAGCTCGAGGTTGTTGCCTCAGTGCTTTACTGTTGTACACTGTAACATAGTGATAGTTTGCAGCCTGTGGGCTGTCGTGGTTTTTCCCTAGTTTGGGCTTTCCACGTAAACATCCTGTGTACTCTTCTCTTCACTGTGTCGTGCATTCATTCCTGGTTTTTTTTCTATGTATGATTCTAAGCTCGGTAGTGGCTGAGCGTTGCGCATAGGGGGCGTGTAGTTCCTGTCATTAAGAGCTTGGAGATACCAAATGACATTATCTGGGTCATTTATGCCCTATATGAGCAAGTCTCTGCGTGCGTAAGATGTCCAAGTGGCCTATCCGATTGTTTCACTAGCACCATTGGTGTAAAACAGGGTTGCCCCCTATCATTGACTCTTTTTGGGGTCTACATTGATGAGATCACTAATTTTATTTCTCGTAACGGAGACAAGGGAGTAGCTATTGGGGATACGCAAGTTAGTCTCTTACTCTACGCAGATGACATTGTCTTGCTCTCGGAGTCGGAACACGACCTATAAAAGCATCTTAATGCCCTAGATGACTTTTGTACACAACGAGCACTGGTAGTGACTCTAGCGAAAACTAAAGTCCTTATCTTTCATACATCATCCCAAGTTAGGAGTAAATGTCACCTAATCCTCTCTGATAAACTAGTTGAGATAGTTGGATCACATGTATACTTGGGAGTCACTTTTAATGCTCGCTCAGTTAAATTCTCGATGACCCAGGCAACCAAAGATAGGCTAACGAGAGGGTATGCATCCCTCTCACTCTTAGAGAGAAAATGCCACCAGACATACTTTCGAGAGCCACGGAACGGACTAAGGGATGGCTCTTCGACTCATTAGTGACCCCTTCCCTCATGTATGCATCAATAGTATGGGCTCCAAGTTTACCATCTTTCATGTGGATGCAATTAGAGAGACCTTTGGTGATGATGTTATTATATCAACTCCGAAGCAAATTGACAGTACCACATGACATTATTAAAGCAGAGTTCAGTCTGCCCCCGTTGTTGGTAGAAGCACTTTTTCAAGTGGTAGTTTTTATTCATCAGATACATAGCCAACAACAAGTTAGGATATCCCATTGAGCCTTTGAGGCATCCCAATCCCTACATGCGTCTAAAGACACTAGCTCTTGGTATAGCACTGTGGTGAGTTGGTTACTTGCAAACGGCATAGACATTAATAACCTACCTCCCATTAAGTACAACCATGGGATTGATCAAACTCTAATCTCTCATGAAGACCATAATAAAGTGATACACCAAGAAATATGGAAAATTTACACTTGATATAAATGGATCGCCCCATGAGAGCCACTCCCATCTAAAATTTTGTACTATAAGGAACACTTCTTGCGCTTCTCTAAGTTAGCTTTTATTACACGACCAAGATATCTAAATACATTCTTATCAAATGCACTAAGGGTGGCCATTGGACAACTTAGGATATCATCTCACCAACTTGAGATTGAGAATGGTCGGGCTAATAGAGTCCCCAGAGAGGAAAGGCTATGTAGGTTATGCCACATAGAGATAGAGGATAAGTATCACTTCACATGCAAGTGCCCAACTTATGCCGAGATACGGGCGGAATACCAAGACATATTAGGACCCTCTCCCACCCTCTCCAAACTATTAGATACCCTGGATGTAAAGAGACTAGGTAGGTATATCTTAGAGCTAAAACAACATAGGGAGAATAAATTACAAAGTGTTAACCATAACCCTTTTACTATTCATCAACATGTAACTAGTGAAAGTTTTCAAGAACAAGGGGAGACGATGAATGTGGATACACTTACGCCGCTCAGCCTCTCTCTTGAGGAAGCAGAAATGCAAAGAACAACCAAACGCCCTCGGATGTTGGGCTTCAAAACCAGTCGACACGGAGTAGAAAAGATTAAGAAGATAAGGGAACGTGAGCCACGACAACTAGAAGCTATGGTTGGGGTACCTTTTACATTGGGACCACGAGCCACATCCACGTCGAAACCCTTTGACCTCCCGCTTCTCTTCGAGAGACTTGGATGGAAATGAAATTAGGCCTTGTATAACATCATTCCCATTGTACTATGGTGTTTTCAAAAGCCAACTTGTCCATAAGCTCTCTTACCATTTTTTTCAGCCCATGCACTTATCATTGATTCCATTATACATCCAAATAGTTTTGCCATTAACGAGCCAACCACGATGGTTCAATAGTTGTTTACATTATTTACATCTCCACTTTTATATTAAGGTTTGATCCAATTTGTAGTCCAATCATACGACATACCACGTTGCAATGCATCATTAAATATATCTCTTATCCATACATGTGCTTGCTTTCCCGTCCATTTGAGCATTTCAGTCTTTATACATTGAAGATCGCTTGCCTTTCGAGAAGCCAATTTCTTAAGTCCTATGCATATATCTTCAACTATAAAGAAGGGAGACATATGTGAAAGAGAACTATAACACATCATCTTTCCGGCAAGAGATAGGTCATGTAAATTCTTACAATGCATAGACAAGTCGTGAAGAGTTAAGTCACCATAACTCTAAACAGGTTTCCCCTTTAGATTTCCCTAAAATTTAGCACATGAATGTGCTTTCTCTTGCATTTGGAGAAATTGTTGAGTAACTTCCCATATTGTGTGAGAGAGATAGATTATATTATTGTCTCCGGAGGTCAAATATGACATATGAGACCAAAAATATTACATTTCATGTGATACATGTGAAGGTGAGTAGCGACTCTTGATGTTCAAGAACTTTACCAATAAATGTTGCAATTGAGAGTGCACATCGTGGTTGTGAGATAAATTTGTGCAAGGATTGGGCTGGATTGAAGAGATGTGGAAAGCATGGTCGAATATGATCTGAAAAGGTAGAGCATTGTATCAAAGTGTGATACTCAGATTCTTGAACTTGTTTAGAGCAAAGTGTGCATAGTCGGCCACTCTCATCACTTGTGCCCCAACGCCCCATCTCACATCTCAATGCGTGCGAGTGGAGTTGCATGGAAGCAATGGTTCGAATGGCAGATATCGGGATGGGCTCTAACATGTATCGATGTGTACGGCTTCCCCGTTCCGCGAAGAATATGGTTTTGTAGTTAGGTGCAACATTTGTAGTATAATGTGTGAAGCGTGAGCCACCACATTTGTCCCATGTCATGATACATTGGCGTTGCAAAAAGGCCTCATTTACAAAGGAATCTAGTGACGCATCATGAAGCAAGTGTCTTGCATCCCATCTACCAAACCATTTTTCTAAATCTTACATCCAACCGGAACACAAAATTTTGCTTTTATGCGTCTTTTGGATCTTTTTGCTTGCTTCCCATGCAATTCTAGGAAGTCGATGTGAAGGGCTTTTTTGAACCTTCAGCATGTATTCAACAACCCTTTCCATGGCCATGATCTCAATGGGAAGCAATCCCGTCTCAAGGAGGAGGGTGTAGGGCATTTGTTTCTTAACTTGTAGAAACTTTGTAAGAAAATGCTTTTGGACATTTTCAAACTCTTGCCACGTAGATTTAGGGATGCTACCGCCCCATACTTCCACCCCATAGAGAAGAACCGGGGTCACCAAAGTGTGAAAAAGATATTTCTTGAGGACCCAACACTTAATACCACCAAGATTGCATGTGTTCTCAAATGCATAATATGCTCGCTTACCCGCCTCTAAGCGGCGTGTAGCACATTCATTCCATTTACGATTTGAAAGAAATTCAAAGCCAAGATATTTGAAGCTTTCCACACATTCAAGTGGCTCATTATTGTACATAATCCATGGTTTATCTCTTTTTTGACTCTTCACAAGCATAATCTTTGTTTTAGAGCTATTGACACTTAATCTATGATGGAAATAATTGAAACTTTCCAAACTTCACCTCTCGGCCACAACCAAGGAAAACACACGAATCGTTGTTGCAGAAAATGGGAAATGCAGTGGACACACGATTTAACATGGAAAACCCTGTACGGGAAAAACCACGGGAGTACAAGACTCCGAAGCAAAACTATGCACAGAGAAGTATACAATGGCGAGCTGCAAGGCGATGACCTTGAGCTCGCTGTCCTCGCCACAGGCGGCGGAAATACACAGAGGCGTTGTCGTAGTGTATTTCGTACACTACGTGAAAAAGTAAAAAAATAATATAACCGATTTAATTACATATAAATAAATAAAATAATATATCAAGATATTTATCACGTGCATAGGGCAGGATTTGAACCCTGTACCTCCACGTAGCCAAACCTCAACTTTACCATTATGCTACCTTATCTTTAGTGTTCTATAAATAGATTTAATAACTATAAGTGCTTTATTTGCGCCTACCTTTATTAAAAGGTAAATCATGTATTTTTAGAGTGCGTGAATATTTTATAGAAAAACGCAAGCGACTAAAAAGTGACTCATGCACATCTAGCGTGCATGAGCACTATATTTAGCAAATAAAAGCAAGGATTAGAAAAGCATCACATGCACATTTAGTGTGCATGAACATATTAGAAAAAAAGCATGTAGCTATGCTTAGTCTCTCCCATCACTACATAAGGATGGGGAGCACAATGTAATAGGTGTGAAAAATATTTGGGAAATTGGATATATTTCCTAAAACACCAACAATCAATAAAATATACTCGTGGGATTCACGAAGTTTAAGATAATCTATCTCTTTCAATCTAAATTCATATTCTTACATAAATATTGATTAATGTAATACTTGTGGGATTCACAAGGTTTGATCTCTTTTCTCAATCTACTCTAATCTATTCTAAATTATTTCAATTTATTACTACGATTTAGATAAACTAAAACAATTATACTTGTGGGATTCACAAGTTTCTATATCTCTTTCTTATAATCTATTCATATTCATAACTAGATTAGCCTCAAATTCTTCCTCCTCCTAGTCCAAAACCCCGGCGGTTCCCACCCGACTCACGCAAACGATCCGGAGCCGAAAGGCACGACACAGTTGGTGAACCCGACGTGAAGGCGGGTGGCAAGGAGATGGAGAATCAACAAGAGGCGATGAACATGATGATGATGATGTTCGAGAGAATGCTACAAGAACAACGCGAGATGTCGGAGATCACGACAGTAGTACAACGGCTCGTGCAACAGAACGGGCAATTCGATGGAAAGGACGTGTCACGCTATCTACGTGACTACAAAATGGAGATGTTGCGATATGGTATCTCAGAAAGATTGCAAGTGTTATCTTTCAACCGGGTGGCTACGGATGAGCTTCAAGAGAGAATCCACGAGATACGACAACAAAGCCCGATGTGGGAGTCCTTTGAAGAAGCTATACGAGACACATATGACTATCTAAGACCGAAGCGGACGAGGACATGGTCCACGAACGGCGGTCAACAGTGGGTGAAAAGCGGCCACCGACTACCACCGAAGGAGAGCTTGATGCGGAAGGGTTCGGAGATGCATGAAAAGTCGCAAGTCGACATTGAAGGGGAGCTTAAAACCGAACCAAAGTCGAGGCCAACAAAGGACGAGGAGGAGGAAGATCAAGGACGAAAGGGTATCCCCACACCGGTTCCAGAGACTTCGGCGGCTGTGCCCGTGCACCAACGTGAGACCGGAGAGACGGAATGTGTCGGTGGAAAAGTGGAGGACCGGAAGGGCAACGAGGAAGACAAAGTAAATGAGCACGAACGAAGGGATTCCTTCACCATTGTTTCGGAGACTTCGGTACTGGAGCCCGGGTGTCGACATAACACCGAAGATAAGGAAAGTGGCGGCAACGAAACGAAGGTCGAAGCCGATGCATACGAAGGAGAGATAGCCAAGGAGAACATGGCTATGGGTGAAACAACGGAAGATGATAATACCGAGGATTCCTACCCACTAATTCTAGAGACTTCAGCGGTTGTGTCCGAGAACCAACGTGAGACCGGAGAGACGGGAGGTGGCAACAAGGAAGGTAAAGTCGGAAGCCGGTTCGGATGGAAGATGATCCGTCTGAAATTCCGATGTAAACAAAAGCATGACAACGCGAAGGTCGGGTCTATGATGGGAGAAGCATGTAATACGGAGCACGCACTACGGCACCAAAAGAAGCACGTGCTACGGCGTAAAGAGAAGCACACGCTACGGCGCAAAAAGAAGCACGCGCTACAGTGCAAAAATAAGCATGCACTACGGGGTAATACGACGCATGCACTACGATGGAATACGAAGCATGCGCTACGGCCTAATACGACGCATGCGCAACATCGAGAAATAAAGCATGCATTAAAGCCGCACAAGGACCTAACAGCGAGCGCGTATTCGGAGGTCGACATCGACGCGTGGGTAGAACCTACGGAAGACAAGCGCGGAGTGGAGAGAGACAACACACCGAGATGCTCAAGAGTACCACAAGGGACCATGACAACCACTCATGGCAATGCAAAGAATGAACAAAGAATATGGTGGATCGGATGGCGACAATGGTTCGGGTGGAAAGAATGGGTCTACTCAAAATGGAGAGACAAAGTTGACATAGCGGGACAAACGGAGGATGAAGGGGAGACAACGAGCATCGGCAACTTCGGCACATACCGGAGGATGTGCGGGTTCGGAGGGGGCGAGTGTCGTAGTGTATTTCGTACACTACGTGAAAAAGTAAAAAAATAATATAACCGATTTAATTACATATAAATAAATAAAATAATATATCAAGATATTTATCACGTGCATAGGGCAGGATTTGAACCCTGTACCTCCACGTAGCCAAACCTCAACTTTACCATTATGCTACCTTATCTTTAGTGTTCTATAAATAGATTTAATAACTATAAGTGCTTTATTTGCGCCTACCTTTATTAAAAGGTAAATCATGTATTTTTAGAGTGCGTGAATATTTTATAGAAAAACGCAAGCGACTAAAAAGTGACTCATGCACATCTAGCATGCATGAGCACTATATTTAGCAAATAAAAGCAAGGATTAGAAAAGCATCACATGCACATTTAGTGTGCATGAACATATTAGAAAAAAAGCATGTAGCTATGCTTAGTCTCTCCCATCACTACATAAGGATGGGGAGCACAATGTAATAGGTGTGAAAAATATTTGGGAAATTGGATATATTTCCTAAAACACCAACAATCAATAAAATATACTCGTGGGATTCACGAAGTTTAAGATAATCTATCTCTTTCAATCTAAATTCATATTCTTACATAAATATTGATTAATGTAATACTTGTGGGATTCACAAGGTTTGATCTCTTTTCTCAATCTACTCTAATCTATTCTAAATTATTTCAATTTATTACTACGATTTAGATAAACTAAAACAATTATACTTGTGGGATTCACAAGTTTCTATATCTCTTTCTTATAATCTATTCATATTCATAACTAGATTAGCCTCAAATTCTTCCTCCTCCTAGTCCAAAACCCCGGCGGTTCCCACCCGACTCACGCAAACGATCCGGAGCCGAAAGGCACGACAGCGTCGACCTCTTCCTCTCTCACGCTCTATCTCTCTCACGGCTGCTCTCTCTTCACTCCTCTTGAGTGGAAAAACAGAAAAATGAGTAGCAACATTAAAACTGTTTGCCCTAAGTCATATTTATACACATATGACTTTCGGGCTATTTACAACTATAGCCTCAAGGGCTCTTGGCAAACATATTCACGAATATATCCCCGCATCCGGATCTCTCTCCGGGTACATTCGTCATCCGGCTCCGTAACCGGGATCTTCATCATCCGGTTCCGAAACCGAAACCGGGCTTGTCGTCATTCATCTCCGACATCCGACCATCCCATCCGAAAGGGACCGTAATCCCAACAAACTCCCCCTTCACTTCGGCATGGGATGTCTCTCCAATCCGATCCTCTTCCGGCATGCTTCCAGCTTGTCGGGTGTGAGCACCTTGGTCAGCATATCCGACCCGTTCTCGTCCGTGTGGATCTTCGTCAGCACGAACTCCTTGTCTTCTATCCTTTCCCGGATCCAGTGGTATCTACGCTGGATGTGTTTCGTCCGGGAATGGTAGGCCGCGTTCTTTGCAAGGTGGATGGCACTCTGACTATCGCAGTAGAGTCGGTACTCCTCCTGCCGGATCCCGAGCTCTCTAATGAAGTCCTTCATCCATATTATTTCCTTGCCGGCTTCAACAGCTGCCATGTACTCCGCCTCCGTGGTTGACAACGCAACCGTCTTCTGCAGCCTCGACTGCCACGAAACGGCTCCCCCTGCATAGGTCATCACATACCCGGATGTGGACCGACTGGTATCTCCATCAGCCGACATATCCGAATCGGTAAAACCGTCAAGTTCGGGCTTACCGGAGCCGAATCGGAGGCACACGTTTGCCGTGCCCTTCAGGTATCGGAGTATCCACTTGGCCGCGTTCCAATGCTCTTTGCCGGGATTGCTCATGTACCGGCTCACCACTCCGACTGCATATCCGATGTCCGGTCGGGTACACACCATTGCGTACATCAAGCTTCCGACGGCAGAGGCATATGGCACTTTCATCATGTCCTCCTTCTCAGCCTTTGTCTTGGGGCTTTGCTTGCTGGACAGCTTGCAGTTTGCCGGGAGGGTTGACCCGACCGGTCTTGCTTCCGACATGTTGAACCGTTTAAGCACCTTTGTCACGTACTTCTCCTGTGACAGCCACAACTGCTTCTTGCTCCGGTCCCGGATGATGTGCATCCCTAGTATTTGTCTCGCCGGACCCAAGTCCTTCATTGAGAAGGTTCGGTGAAGAGCCTTCTTCAGCATCCGTATCTTGACCTGGTCTCGTCCGACGATCAACATGTCGTCCACGTACAGGAGGAGTATTAGAAAGTCTCCTCCTTCGAACTTCTTCACAAACACGCAGTGGTCGGACTGCGTTTTGAGGTACCCTTCGTCGGTCATGAAAGAGTCGAACTTCCGGTACCATTGCCGGGGAGCCTGCTTCAGTCCGTAAAGGCTCTTCTTCAACCGGCATACCAGGTGCTCCTTCCCTTTCTTCTCGAATCCTTCCGGTTGCTGCATGTAGATCTCTTCTTCGAGGTCACCGTGAAGGAATGCCGTCTTCACGTCCATCTGTTCTACCTCGAGGTCCATGCTTGCCGCTATGCTCAGCACCGTCCGGATGGAGGTCATCTTCACTACCGGGGCAAATATCTCGTCGAAGTCGACGCCCTTCTTCTGCTGAAACCCCTTCACCACGATCCTGGCTTTGTATCTCGGGGGGTTTCTGGCATCTCCCGGTTTCAGCTTGAACACCCACTTGTTTCGAAGTGCCCGCTTTCCTTTTGGCAACTCCACAAGTTCATATGTGTGGTTCTCATGCAGGGAATCCATCTCGTCCTGCATGGCACTCAACCACCTGCGGCTCTGGGTGTCATGCTTTGCTTCTTCAAAGCTCTCCGGCTCCCCTTCGTCGGTTAGCAGCACGTGCTCTGGTTCCGGAAATCTCCGGGGGGCCCTTCTCTCTCTTAGAGGATATCTCCGTTCCGGAGCTTCGGTGACTGGCTCCTCCGTTTCCTCTTCATCCGAATCCATTTCGGGATCGGGGCCGGTTCCGGTATCAGTTTCATCTTCCTCGGCCGGTTCTGTTTCTTCACCGTCTTCGGCCGGATCCTCGAGTGCTAACCGGTCCCTTGCCGGTCGGGACTGCTCCTCGTAGAGTTGATCCTCACCGGTCGACTTGGAGCTCTTCATCTTCTTCTCTGACTCCCAGTCGGCGAGTGTCTTGTTCTCCATGAAGATGATATCACGACTCCGGAATATCTTCTTGTCGACCGGGTCCCATACTCGGTAGCCGAACTCGTCATCGCCGTAACCGAGGAATATGCATGGCCGGGTCTTTGGATCTAGCTTTCCTCTCCGGTCCTTAGCCACATGCACATATGCGAGACACCCGAACACCTTCAGATGCCGGTAGGATACTTCCCTACCGGTCCACACTCTCTGCGGAGTGTCTCCGTCCAAAGGTACTGAGGGTGATCTGTTTATCACGTATGTCGCCGTCGACATCGCCTCAGCCCAAAACCCCTTGGGTAATTCCGCATGCGCCAGCATACTCCGGACTCTCTCCATTATGGTCCGGTTCATCCTCTCGGCCAGCCCGTTTAGTTCCGGCGTCTTCGGCACAGTAAACTCGAGCCGGATTCCCTTCGAGCGACAGTACTCCGCAAACTGCCCCCGGTATTCCCCTCCGTTATCCGCTCGTATCGCTTTCAGCTTCTTGCCGGATTCCCTTTCCACTCTCGCGTGGAGTTCTTTGAAGACGGACAACACTTGGTCCTTTGTCTTCAACGGTGCCGTCCACAGCTTCCGGCTGTGATCATCAATGAATGTCACGAAGTACTGGGCTCCGCCATGTGACTTCGTTTCTACCTGACACACATCAGTATGCACCAACTCCAATGGTGCGCTACGTCTCGTCGGTGGCCTTGAGTGGAAGGAGGTTCGGTTCTGCTTACCGGCCAGGCAATCGGTGCACTTCTCCAGGTGCACATGCTTCACTGGAATAAGGTTGTCTTCTGCAAGCCTCTTCATCCCCTTCTCACTCATGTGGCACAGTCTCTTGTGCCACAGCTCACCGGCAGTGTCGGCTGCCACGTTCAACTCTTCCGGACACAACCAGGCATTCATAAGGTACAGTGTGTTGACTTTCCGGGCCCGAGCCACTATCAGGCTTCCCTTGCTGAACTTCATTACGCCGTTCCGGATGCTACCTGTATAGCCTTCATCGTCTAGCCTCCCGGCCGAAATCAGGTTCAATCGAACCTCCGGAACGTGTCGGACATCCTTCAGCAGCATTTTGCATCCGGTCGGGGTTGTCAACCACACGTCTCCTATGCCGGCAATCTGGCACGTACCTTCATTTCCCATCCGAACACAGCCATGCTCACCGGCTGTATAGGATGAGAAGTATCTTCTTTCCGGGGTCAGGTGGAACGACGCTCCGGAATCGACCACCCAGGTAGTCTCATCGCCGGCAATGTTTAGTTCACCTTCTTCGGTGATGAGCATGATCTCCTCTTCACTTGCCGCGAGTGCCGTCGTTCCTTTCCGGTCCTGCCCTCGCCGATCCGAACCATTCCGGTCCGTGGCTCCCCGGTAAGCACCGTTCCGTTCCGAAGACTTCTTCGAATCGGTGTCGTCGGCTCCGTTGTCTTTTCGGTAATGCCGACAATTCTTTCGGAAGTGCCCCGGCTTCCCACAGTGGAAGCATGTGGGCCTTCCTCTTGACTGCGACCGGGTCCCCGACTTCTCCCGTCCTTGCGGACTCCGGTTCCATTGTCTTCCCCGATCCGATTCGGTAAGCAGCGCCTTCGAGTCGGAGGCCGGTTCTTTATCTCTCCGACGCGCTTCTTCGTTCAAAATACTTGTCTTTACCGTTTGTAGGGACAAGTTATCTTCGGTGCAGGAGGTGCTGAGAGTCACCACCAAGTTCTCCCAGCTTTCCGGCAATGTACACATCAGAATGATGGCTTGCATTGCATCCTCCAGCGGGAACTTGATCGCCGCAAGCTGGTTCACGAATCCCATGAACGTGCTTACGTGTTCCACCATACTCTCGCCGTCCCGGTACTTGAGGTTCACTATCTTCCTCATGAGGGAGGTCCGGTTCAACGCATTCTTCCTCTCATAGAGGCCCGACAGCTTCCGCCACATCTCATATGCGTTGGTGTCGTTCGCCACATGTTGTAGAACGCTCACGTCTACGTATTGCCGAATGGTTGCAACGGCTTTCCGGTTCAGAAGCCTCCATTCCGACTCAAGTACCCCCTTCGGTATTTCCGACCTGTCAATCGGTTCGTACAGGTCCCGAACAATCAGAAGATCCTCCATCTTGATCTTCCAGTCGGCGTAATTCTGCGCATTCAGCACCATCATCCCCAGCTGCCCGCTGCCGCCGCCTTCCATTTTCTGCAGCAACTCGCTCTGATACCAAATTGATGGAAATAATCGAAACTTTCCAAACTTCACCTCTCGGCCACAACCAAGGAAAACACACGAATCGTTGTTGCAAAAAATGGGAAATGCAGTGGACACACGATTTAACGTGGAAAACCCTGTACGGGAAAAACCACGGGAGTACAAGACTCCGAAGCAAAACTATGCACAGAGAAGTATACAATGGCGAGCTGCAAGGCGACGACCTTGAGCTCGCTGTCCTCGCCACAGGCGGCGGAAATACACAGAGGCGTCGACCTCTTCCTCTCTCACGCTCTATCTCTCTCACGGCTGCTCTCTCTTCACTCCTCTTGAGTGGAAAAACAGAAAAATGAGTAGCAACATTAAAACTGTTTGCCCTAAGTCATATTTATACACATATGACTTTCGGGCTATTTACAACTATAGCCTCAAGGGCTCTTGGCAAACATATTCACGAATATATCCCCGCATCCGGATCTCTCTCCGGGTACATTCGTCATCCGGCTCCGTAACCGGGATCTTCATCATCCGGTTCCGAAACCGAAACCGGGCTTGTCGTCATTCATCTCCGACATCCGACCATCCCATCCGAAAGGGACCGTAATCCCAACAATCTACTATGCATGCAAATTTTTTCCAATGCCTTCTGATAGAGAGATGATAGAAAGAAGAGAGAAGGAAGATATATAGATCCAAAACTACAAAGATCTATTGATAATGAATAATCATGATGGAAGGAAGAGAGAAAGAAGATATATAAATCTAAGTCTACAAAGATATATGGATAACAACACAACCACACTACATGAATAGGCAAGAAAAACACCACAAGAAGTAGACTGCACTTTTCCACCACCTTACTCTTCTCGCTTTATATGAAGTTCTCCTCTACTAGATAAGTTTCCCTTGCTTTCTTTTCCACGCTTTTTTTAGAACTTTTCCATCTCCTATTCTTAGCTATGACACATCGATCTTCTAATCATCATATCTCCCTCATCCAAGCTCCAAATTTAGAGCTTTAAAAAGCTACAGATAGCTCTCTTCATAAGCTTTATAACCCATATTTGAACATGATGTTTTGCATCCAAAAAAATGAGTTATGAGCGTTCGTTGTAGAATGTGTTTTGGTGGCCCGCTTTTTTCTTCTTTTACTTTTCTCCATCTTTCTTGCTTTTAGTTTGACTTATCTTCCAAACCTTAGCTCCTGTTCTTGGCCTCTGGATGTGAATGCTCTATACCTTATATTTTTGTAGTGTCCAATACCCTTAATTCTAAAATCACTCTCACACCTTCATAAGCTTTTGTGAATCCCTTGAAGTATTTGCAAAAAGCACTACATCATCCGCATATAACAAAAGCATAATCACAACATTCCCAATGGCAACTTCTTCAACACATTCTTCCTTTACAAACTTGGTAACCATTTCTTCTAATTCATCAATGCATAGACCAAATAATGTTGGTGAGAGTGGGCATCCTTGCTTGACACCAATAGTGCTATTGAAAAAATCTGAAAGTCTATCTCTCATACGCACACAACATATAACCTTCTCATATATTTGGGAAATTGCAAGCACATATTCACTTGGCACCTCAAATTCTTCCATCCGCCTCCAAAGATGCTCATGAGGTACCATATCAAAAGCTTTCTTGAAGTCTACAAAGCAACAATATAAACCTTTACCTCTAAGGCGAGTTTCCTCCATTAATACTAGAAGAGTGACAAGATGATCAATGATCCTATGGTGTTTTCGAAAACCAGCTTGTCCATAAGCTCTCTTACCATTTTTTTCTGCCCATACACTTATCTTTGATTCCATTATACATCCAAATAGTTTTGCCATTAATGAGCCAACCACGATGGTTCGATAGTTGTTTACATTATTTACATCTCCGCCTTTATGTAAAGGTTTGATCCAATTTATAGTTCAATCATATGGCATACCATGTTGCAATGCATCATTAAACATATCACATATCCATATATGTGCTTCCTTTCCCATCCATTTGAGCATTTCAGCTTTTATACATTGAAGATCGCTTGCCTTTCGAGAGGCCAATTTCTTAAGTCCTATGCATATATCTTCAATTGTAAAGAAGGGAGACATATGTGAAAGAGAACCATAACACATCATCTTTCTGGCAAGAGATAATTCTTACAATGCATAGACAAGTCATGAAGAGTTAAGTCACCATAACTCTCAACACGTTTCCCCTTTAGATTTCCCCAAAATTTAGCACATGCATGTGCTTTCTCTTGCATTTGGAGAAGTTGTTGAGTAACTTCCCATATTCGTCTCTTTCTTTGAATAAGCCTTTTATAGTCATGCAAATGCTTTTGGTGATTTTCTTTATCCTTAACTACATCCAAAACCATAAGGCACTTTCGAGCTTCATGACATTCTTTATCAAACCATTTTTTCTTACATTTCTTGGTGCATTTCCATGATGTGCGGTTGGTCAAAAAACATTTGTTTGTACAAGAGAGAATGACATTCTTAAAAGCTTCCCATTTGCATTCTAGTGTGGCACCATGTTGTGTCTTTGTCATTTGTAACATATCCTCAACCATCTTGGAATACATGGGCGCTCGCTTAAGATTCATGCTCAAGTGCGTTTGTTTACTATCTTCAATGACCTTCTCGCAATCAAACCTATGCATACATTTGAGATCAATACATAAATTCCTATGATCGGATTCCGGTGTCCATTCCCGTAGTGAGAATTTATGTATACGATCCAAAATACCATCGGAAAGTAGAACATAGTCAATCACACTATTTCCATTGTGTTTTCTACATGTAAAGCCGTTAGTATTGGGCCATAAGGAAACACCATTTGCAATAAGCAATCCGGTACTATTGCACATTTGTAGGAGTAGTTTCCCAAATTGGTCCGGATCTTTTTAATCGCTAGAAGATCGACTATACATTTATTTGCATATCCTCTTGCATCCTTGAGATATGTGGCATGAAAGATTCATGTGAATCAAGTTGGAAACTTGTACGAGCATTCATGTCACCAAAGACAATAACTTCCCCTTTGGATTTGAAATAAACAATATCATCTTCTAGATTTGCAAAAGGTTGATCTTTATCCAAACAAGCATAGAAGTTAGAATCTTGATGAGGAATGTAACATCCAACGATAAAAGTGGGCAAAATCATTAGGTGTTTCTATTTTGATGCATATGTAGCATTTATGTTCATCATTTTTTATGATTGACACATATTTCTCTATTTCCTTTTTAATCAAACATGCCACCCCTCCTTGTCCTCTTCTTTGTCTTGGATTTTTCGCCCATATCAAAGAGTGTACATTATAGTTTCCTAAACCTTGAATCCTTTGAGTATCATGCTCCCATGTTTCAATAAGAAGTGTGATATCTGAGTCATCGATGAACTCCTCTATGCCGAATCCCGCATTCCATGGGAATCCATTGCAATTCCAAAAACATAGTCGTAAAAGACGTGATTTAGTCTCATAGGTCACGTGTCCCTATTTGCCTACATTTCCATCTTTAAGCACATCCTTAACCTTATTTTTCAATCTTTCTTCATATGCTTTACGATGGGCATTTTGTTGTGAGATAGTACGGTCTTCACTCACAAAGCATTGTGTACCATTGATGTATACCCAACTATTTTTGAGTATGATCTGCCACTTTGTATCATCCATCATTGTGCATGTTTCCCAACTCAATGTGCCCCATCTACATTCACATCCAACATCCCATAATGCATGCTAAAAAATTCACCAATGGCCTTTCCAAAGGAAGCAGGTGTTTCTATACTCTCCTCTTTAATCCCACAGATAACAATGTTCTTTGATCTTCATTCACACTCTTTCAATTCTTGGGCATCTATGCTTTCTATATTCTTCTCTTGATGCATCACATGCATATTAGATGAGTTTGATACCCCATCCCCACCACATACATCGGCCCTTGATTTCGTTATACATACATTTTTCATCTCAGTTACATCCCACCTCATTTGTCTAATTTTTCTTCTTTTAATGCTTCCTTTAACTCAATCTTATTAAGGCGCTCATTTGTTTCGAAAGAAGCTCTTTTACATTCTTGAATCTCTTCTTCAAGTTTTGCAACCACTTTCTTAGGAATTTCATTCTCAATGGTAATAGTTTGGAGCTTAGCATTCTCTTTCATTAACATCCTAATCTCTTCACCTTGCTTGTTTATGGTTTCTTGAAGAGAAATCAAGTGACTCATAAGCATTTTGTCCATTGTGTTTATTGCATTGGAATCAACATTTGTTGGTGATTTCGGTTCATTATCAATCATACTCCCGAACTTTGAGGCGGCCTTACGAGTGTGTGTCATTGTAGGACCAAACCTTACGAGAAGAGAGAGAGGGAGAGAGGGAGAGAGGGAGAGAGAAAATGTACCTTTCACTTGATTTAGGGCTTCAAAATCTACCTTGGGTTTGAGGAGCCGTGGAGCAAAGATGGATGTGGACGAAAATGCTCATAACTTCTCGCCACTGTAACGAAATTTAGTAAATGAACATTCCTTAGAAAGCTCTCTGAAAGAGCTCTCCAATGAGCTATAGAATGTAAACAATGATGGCTCGAGTGGAGAGAGAGAGAGACAGAGAGATATATATATTCTATTATCATCTTGGAGGCCAACTATGACCTATGAGACAATCGAGAGTGCACATTGTGGTTATGAGAAAAATTCATGCACAGATTGGCTTTGGTTAAAGATGTGCCGAAAGAATATTTGAATGTGATCAAAGGTAAAGCATTGTATTAAAGTGTGATACTCAGATTCGCAAACTTGTTTCGGGCAAAGTGTTCATACTTGACCATTGTCATCACTTGTGCACTAAAAACCCATCTCACATTGCAGTGTATGTGACCTAAGTCACATGGAAGCAATGGTTTGGATGGTAGACAAAGAACATGCTTTAACCTGTATCGGTATGTATGGTTTTTCATTAGTAGAAGAATATGGTTTTGTAGTTAGGTTCAACATATCTATAATATATGTGTGAAGCGTAAGCCTCCACATTTCTCCAATTTAAAGATACATTAACATTGCAAAAAGGTCTCATTTACAGAGGAATCTAGTAATGCATCATGAAGCAAGTGTGTTGCATACTGTTGTAAGTCAATGGAGCAAAGAACCACAGTTCTTCTCAAGGGTTTGAATGTAGAGACAACAAAATGAAGAGGAGAAACTTTGAGAGAGTAGAACACACATAGACAAGGGCGGCAGAAGTTTTGCACTACTTCTTTTTAGTAGAGAAGTTTTTCCCTCCCCCAATGTTTCTTACCAGGATTTGACATGAATTGACTTACCGCTCCCATTGCAAATGCAATGTCTAGTCTAGTAGCCACCATGGCGTACATAAGACTACCAATAGCAGATTGATAAGAAATCTTGGTCATGAATTCCTTGTCCTCATTAGATGTAGGGCAATCACACATGTTAAGCTTTACATATGTAGGCACTGGAGTGCTTGACGACTTTGCATTCTCCATATTAAACCTCTTGAGTACTTTGGATATGTACTCAACCTGAGACAAGTGCTTTGCTTTGCTGGATTTGTAGATGATGGTTGTTTACTCCTATCATGAGTAATACACATACCAAGAATATGTTTTGAATCTCCCAAATCTTCATGTCAAAAGTCTGACTCAAGTTTTTCTTCAATGAGGATAATTCATCCTTGTTTTTACCAACCATAAGCATGTCATCAACATAATAGAACTCTCATTTGAACATTTTTTCGTATAAAGACAAGGATCCTCATTGTTTCTACTGCACCCCCGAGTCTTCATAAAAGCACCAAACTTTTGGTACCACAATCTTAGGGACTGCTTAAGCCCGTACAAGCTCTTCTTGAGTTTACATACCAAATGTTCTTTGCCTGAGCCTTGATAACCTTCTGGTTGTTCCATATAGATCTCTTCATCAAGATCCCCATGCAAGAAAGCAGTCTTTACATCCATTTGAACTAATTCTAAGTCCCCGTTCATGACCAGTGCAAGCAACATACACAATGTAGTCATCTTAACTACAGGAGAGGGTGCTTGTTTGTGCTTGAAACCTTTTGCTACCAAGGGTGCTTTGTACTTTGGAGAAGTCTTACCAGATATATATTTGTACTTGTAGACCCACTTGCATGGTAATGCTTTCCTATCCTTTGGCAAAGGTACTAAATCCCAAATACCATTTATGAATACTATCCAATTCACTTTGCATGGCATGCTCCCACTTAGCATGATCACTAGCCAACATAGCTTCCTTATAGCAAGAGGGTTCACCTACATCCATTAACATCACATAATCTGTGAGCCTAACAGGTGGCCTAGAGACACAAGTAGATCTTCTCACTAGTTGCTGAACGGGAGTTGGAATGTTCTCACGTTGTACACATGTGTCATCATCTTGAACATCCTCATATGGGTGAACATATGTAGAACTGTCCCGCATAGGTGTGGGATTATTCTTTTGCGCACTAATAGAGGGTGTAATATCTTGAAACACCACTTTCCTCACTTCAACTTCCTTAATTGGCTACTTATGCATAATCTTTTCATTGAAAACGACATCATTTCTTCTTACTATAGTACGCGTTCTAGGGTCCCATAAACGATATCCAAACTGGCCATCTATACCATAGCCAAGAAAAATACATTTTTTGCTTTTGAAATCTAGTTTCTGCCTTAACTGTTTTGGAACATGAGCATATGGGTGAAAGCATGCGAGTGGAAACAATTAGCTATGTCCTTGACATAGCTAATTAGCTATGCAAAAAGCTACCATTGATAAATAGTCATTTTAGTAAAAAGCCATCATTAATAAATTAAGTATGCAAAAAACTACCATTGAAAATACTAGAGTGTTTTAATTACATATGTAAATGAGTGCCATAAATGTGCAACATAAATTGATGTGTGCACCATAAATGTGTACCATAAATTATATATCGAATTCCTAGGTCCATTATGCATGATCCTTTGCCACATCACGTAGGCCATCTCTAGTTGAGTACTGTGGGTTAGTTGCTACCACTGTTGCTAAACCCTATCGAGTCCACCTGCCGCCACTCTACACTGAGGGGCCGCTACTATGCGTTCCAAGCATCATCAAAGAGCTGCTCAATCTGACGGGGTTCTCTTCTCTGTGACACTCTACACTCAGGGGCCACTACTGTGCATTCCAAGCATCATCAAAGAGCTGTTCAATCTGACGGGGTTCTCTTCTCTGTGCCACTCTACACTCAGGGGCCATTACTGTGCGTTCCAAGCATCATCAAAGAGCTGTTCAATCTGAGGGGGTTCTCTTCTCTGTGCCACTCTACACTCAGGGGCCATTACTGTGCGTTCCAAGCATCATCAAAGAGCTGTTCAATCTGAGGGGGTTCTCTTCTCTGTGCCACTCTACACTCAGGGGCCGCTGCTGTGCGTTCCAAGCATCATCAAAGAGCTGTTCAATCTGAGGGGGTTCTCTTCTCTGTGCCACTCTACACTCAGGGGCCGCTGCTGTGCGTTCCAAGCATCATCAAAGAGCTGTTCAATCTGACGGGGTTCTCTTCTCTTTGCCACTCTACACTCAGGGGTTGCTACTGTGCGTTCCAAGCATAATCAAAGAGCTATTCAATCTGACGGGGTTCTCTTCTCTTTTCCACTCTCACTCAGGGGCCGCTACTGTGCGTTTCAAGCATCATTGGTAATTGTTCAATCTGACGGGGTTCTCTTCTCTATGCCACTCTATTCTCAAGTGCCTTCTATGTGCGTTTCAAGCATCATCGGTAACTGTTCAATCTGACGGGGTTCTCTCCTCCATTGCCATCATTCTATACTCAGTTGCCACTACTGTCCAGTCCCGGATTGCTTCCACATTTCGATTTGACGGAGTTCACTCATCCAACGGCAACATTCTACACTCAGTTGTTGCCATTGGTCGGTCTTGGATCGCCTCCTCAACTGTTGGATCCAACAGAGTGAAATCCTCTACTGTTCGGTCTTGGATTGCAATAACTTTTCTGTCTATTGATTATCTTATGTATTGTTGTGTCTAATCTTGTGTATATGTGTGGAATATTTTTGTGTATTGTTGTTGCCCATAGCCATCTTTAATACTTGTATTTTTTTCTGGAAATTTAGGGTTTTAACATGTCTAGCCAAATGGAAGGGGAAGAAGGGTGTTTAGAATTACCCCTCAATGATCATAAGGATAGGGATGATGTTATCAGGACACAACAAGCCATACGAAACTATTGGGCAGAAAAAAAAAGGAAACATCGTCAATTGTTGAAGGATACGAAAGCCACACTCAGTAAAGGTAAGGATAATTTAGCTGAGAATGTAAGTAATGCGACTACCATCATAGAGAGAAAGGTTGTAGACTATTTCAATGTTCAAACCAAGCACATCAGCAATGAAGAAAAGAAGGTAGTACTTTATGGAATATGTAATGATCCATCGATAAAGGACTTAGTTGATTGTGATGGTCTTAATGCAAACATATCATCTATTTTAGTAAATAATCTTCGTAATAGTTTCGTATCCATGAGCAGGTCAGAAGATGATCTTGTCTTAAAAAGGTCTAGTCTAATGATGTTACTTAATAGTGATGTTGACGATATAAACATCAATGAGCTATCTAAGGTAATTGGTGTTAGTAGAAAAACAGTGTACAATACAATGAACCGTATAATTTCCTCGGGTGAAGGAACTAGTCTACTAAAGCTAACTACAAGATGTAAGCCAATGACACCCATAACATTTGAAATCAAGGATGTAATCACAATGTTTTGGACTAATGAGAGTAGGGTTTCACCCAATAAAAAGGATTTATGCAGGAAACGTGTTGGAAGAAATCAATACGAGGAGCATCCCATTCATCTTCTTGATGTACCTCAGGTATTTACATTTATCTCAACATTTGTTTTGACTCTACTCGGAAAGTTAATTAGCTCAGTTAGCAGAAAAGCTAATTAGCTTATCAGTTACATTTACCTCAGTTAGCTACTAGGATCGCTACTACATAGGTAACTAGCTACTCTCAATAGTTACTACCATGATAGCTAATTAGCTATTCTCAATAGCTAATTTAGGTACTACCAGATAATTAGCTGTACTGCTAGCTAGTTAGCTATCATGGTAGCTAGTTAGCTATTTCGTTATTACCAGCTAATTAGCTACTAGGAAAGCTAATTAGCTACCATGATAGCTAATTAGCTACTATGATAGCTACTACATAGGTAACTGGCTACTCTCAATAGCTACTACCATGATAGCTAATTAGTTAGGATAGCTAATTAGCCACCATTATAGCTAATTAGCTACTAGACCAGCTAATTAGCTACCATGATAGCTAATTAGTTACTAGGACAGCTAATTAGCCACCATGATAGCTAATTAGCTACCATGATAGCTAATTAGTTAGGATAGCTAATTAGCCACCATTATAGCTAATTAGCTACTAGACCAGCTAATTAGCTACCATGATAGCTAATTAGTTACTAGGACAGCTAATTAGCCACCATGATAGCTAATTAGCTACTAGACCAGCTAATTAGCTACCATGATAGCTAATTAGTTACTAGGAAAGCTAATCAGCCACCATTATAGCTAATTAGCTACTAGACCAGCTAATTAGCTACCATGATAGCTAATTAGTTACTAGGAAAGCTAATTAGCCACCATGATAGCTAATTAGCTACTAGACAAGCTAATTAGCTACCATGATAGCTAATTAGTTACTAGGAAAGCTAATTAGCCACCATGATAGCTAATTAGCTACTAGAGCAGCTAATTAGCTACCATGATAGCTAATTAGCTACTAGAGCAGCTAATTAGCTACCATGATAGCTAATTAGCTACTAGGACAACTAATTAGCTACCATGATAGCTAATTAGCTACTACGACAGCTAATTAGCTACCATGATAGCTAATTAGCTACTATAATAGCTAATTAGCTACTACGACAGCTAATTAGCTACCATGATAGCTAATTAGCTACTAGAATAGCTAATTAGCTACTAGAATAGCTAATTAGCTACCATGATAGCTAATTAGCTACCATGATAGCTAATTAGCTACTACGACAGCTAATTAACTACCATGATAGCTAATTAGCTACTAGGACAACTAATTAGCTACTAGGACAGCTAATTAGCTATCATGGTAGCTAATTAGCTACTAGAATAGCTAACTAGCTACTAGAATAGCTAACTAGCTACTAGAATAGCTAACTAGCTACTAGAATAACTAATTAGCTACTAGGATAGTTAGCTAGTTACGAGAATAACTAATTCCCCTTTATTACGCAGGTCGATTTATTTATTAGGTTCAAACGAATGCATCCAACTATCAAAGTTCAACTACGAACATTCGAGTCTCTTAAGCCACACTTTGTGAGACGCTTAAAGGATCGATACACATGTTGTTGCATTTACCATGTACAGATGGGTTTTCTAAAGGACTCTGTTAATCTACTACGTCACCATAGCGCATCCCTAACTAATACAGTTTGCACATGTGGGTGCCCAATCTGTCGATCAAGCCCGCAAGAGGAGTGTAAATCATCTGAGCACGTTATCTCTTCCATGAGTTATTTATTAGATTCAATATTGTGTCCGAGAGAAACTGACGCTATCTTCCATATTCATAAATGTGTCATGGGTTTATGTCAAGATTGTGGCCCTACTAGATTTAGGTGGTGTCCAAATGAATTGAGTAGTGAAATATTGATCTCTGTGAAGTTATTTGAGTCAGTGAACACCAATTTCGAAGGAAAGGTGTGTAAAAGAAAGGATCTAGTTCGGAAGATGCTTAAACCAAGGGATTTGGTGTCTCTGTTTGTAGTATCTCTAGGAAAGTTCATTAAACACAACTTCATTTATTCATGGCAGGCCCATCAGTTTAAGACTTGCATATCTGATTTCCCAAATGATGTAGTAGTCTCAGTAGTAGATTTCGCAGAGAATTATACTTTCAAGCAGCAGAATGAAATTCAATCTATGCATTGGTGTTCAGTTCAGGTAACCATTTTTGTGCACATAACATATTTTCGAGTTTCAGGTGATGTTAAAAAAGTAATTCATTTCTTTATTTCCGATGATAAGAAGCATGATACCTTGTTCGTCCAACACTATTTTAAGTTACATTGGCAGTGGTTATTAGCTCAACGTTTGGAGCTTACTCAACATTGGGTCTGGTCTGACGGAGCTGCGTCACAATTCAAGGCTCGACGTCCATTTTATTTTGTGGGGAGGTATCCTGCTATAACAGGTTTGGAGATGAGATGGAATTTTTTTGGGTCTGGCCATGGTAAAGGTGAACATGATGGTGCAGGGGCTGTTATAAAGCGGGCACTTACCCATGAACAACTAAAGACAGATGGTGTGCACATGAATTGTGCATCACATGTAGTTGAATTTTTAAGAACAAATATGTCAACGAGTGCCACAGGTGTTTATTCCTCGCAAGTTCGAGATATCAAACGTGAATTTTGGGAAGTGAAGATAGATGAAGTAAATAGGGAGAAGACCTGGGAGTGCCAAGGAATTCCCGAAT
This sequence comes from Azolla caroliniana, assembly GCF_043228905.1. Lineage (NCBI taxonomy): Eukaryota > Viridiplantae > Streptophyta > Polypodiopsida > Salviniales > Salviniaceae > Azolla > Azolla caroliniana. Next base: position 15,171,880 of record NW_028230450.1, on the reverse strand, counting down.
TGCGATCTCTGCATGTTGTTCGCGGTTATTCCAGGTTGGATGGTCATTGTATTGCGGTTAGAGAATTGACTTGTTTTTGCTTCCATTGTGTGCAGGGAAATTGGAGATATTGTCTAAACAAAGCATACATTCAAAATTGGGAGTATCACACTCTGAATGATAAGGAAGCAGTTGATGGAGAAACAGGGCAGAATGCTGACTTCACATATGAGGGACTTGGAGATACTTTGAGTGATGTCCTGAACGTTGGGGATAACTTCGCTGTAAATGCTGAAGAAGGCAATTCAGAGGGTGCTGATTTCTATATATTAAAGTGCACGGTTAGTAAACAGTGTGCAAGGCAGAATATTGTAGATGCATGGGGAAATTTTGTATCTGCCGGGACATTCTACATCGAAGGCATTTTTTATGCAAAACTAGATGACTACGAATATGTGTACAGGCTGTTAGAAGACAAACCAGCGGCGTATATGTACTCTCATTTGGTCAGATGCATCAACGTCCCAATGTCAGAATACAATAGCTGCTCCGGTTTATACACTGTTGGTGCTAATGTGTATGAATGTATTTACAATAGTATGCCATGGAATTTGTAGCTACAAGTAGCACTTACCATGTTCTCTTGTAAAACAAACATGTATTTCGCGAAAACAGTTAAATAAATTCGTTTGGAATCAATTTCTTGTATACAGTCTGCTTTCTGTGCTTCTTTCTCAATAAAATCATGTCTTTTTTGTTAAGTTTTAAGTTATAAGTTATAGCGAAATAGTCATCAGTAGCTAATTAGCTGTACAAATGCAGCTAATTAGCTGTCAATAGCTAAATAGTCATCAATAGAATGAAATCAACAATCTGCAACATATTCCTCAAATTACACAGTAGATAAGTACAGTGGGAACAAGTAATTAAATTCTTCATTGAATAATGTCATCTCTTTACATATTTATAAATTACCATTGGAAATGTCTACAAATCTCCTATAAACAGCTAAGCTCTTGCTAGTCAGTGGAACGAGTCTACATATATTATCCGCATATTAAGCTCGGTATGGAGTCCACAACCATGCACCTAGTTGGCAGCTCACTGTTTGCACCAGGTACTGTTCAGGCATTTCCTCGGGTAGAATGAGACAGCATCTCCGAATATTGAAGTAGTGTCGGAAATGTTCTGTATCCAAAATCAATGTATTGTCGGCATTATATTCAGGCCAAGTAGCACAAAAATCAGAAAGTCTCTTGAATCTTGCAGCTTCCATTTGCTCACAATTTTCTCGTGCCCATTGACCTTTAAAACGACTTCGCCATTTTGGGAAGAATCTTGCCAAACACTTCCACACATCTGATTTTGGTTTTTCACTCCAAATAAACAAATCAAAGTATTCCACAGCCCACTCTAGAAACTGATTTGCGTCCCTCCTTGGCTGCATATATCTCACACTCATCAAGACTTTATCAAGCTCCAAGATCAAGGCTCTTCTTTCGACTTCTAGTGGTTTAGGTTTCCATTCCTGAAACTGAGCTGCTGTTACACCATTTTCTGGTAGGATACGATCAATCTCAATCAGCTCAGGTTCGGCTGACACAACTGGTGTCCTTTTCCTCTTTAAACCCCTAGTCGACTGTGTTGGGCCTAGCTTCACATTCTGGTGCTCTTGTTTTGTCGACTTAGTTATCAATCCTTGGATTACCTCAGTGCATGTAGCTACTGTTCTGCTCGATATCAGTCCACTGGTATCACATGCTGCATCTACCTGCAACACCAAGTCATCCGTGCTACATGCTGCATCTACCTGCAACACCAAGTCATCCGTGCTACATGCTTGATCAACTTGTGTGACCAGATCACTTGTGTCAGTTGCTACATCTACTTTCAAGATGGGGCCCTTTAAACATGCCGCAACATCAACAGTATCCACACTGCCATTGGCCTTACGAGCAATAGAATCAAACCCTTTAGACTCTGCAACATCAGAAAACACCAACATATTCACACTCACAAAGTAACTAATAGTCTCACAAAACAATATCCTGAACATCAAAGAGTTTCAATCATAGAACAACACTCTTCAAATTATCTTGGAAAAACATCATAGAGTTCCATTACATAATGTGGATCAAGCAACAACCAATCTGAGGTTTTACTTGTCCAACAGGATAGTCAAACTTCATAAAACCCTAGCAAAATTCCTAAGCTAACAATCATATCCAACTAAACAGTATTTCGCTCCACTACGTCTGGGCCCCTTGACCGAGTAACTGGTCTTGTTCCCGATCGTGGCCCCTTCTTCAGCCTTTTTCTGGTTGGTTCCCCATTTAGCCTTGCTTCTAGGACCCAATGCGCAAGTGTGTCCTCCTCCGACAACCTTCCCATCGCCTCAGCAGCTAATTGCACATCAATCGTTTCTTGAACTAGCTTTTCAAGTACAGAGGGATCTGTTTGGACATTTTCAGTAGTTGGGCTCGGTGGGGTGGAATCAAGGTCTTGAGACTCGAAGAAATGTTGCATCAAGTGTTCATAAACACTGTTGTTGTGAACCTCAGTTTTACATGTTGTTTCCACTATTTCATGGCATTTCACATCGTTGCCTAATTCAGTACACTGTTCCAAAAGAATAGGGTGCAGCTGATCTGAAGGAGATGTGATAGCAGGACTCTTACTTTCAGCCACATTGGCAGTAGTATCTTCATCTGTTGCAGCATCATCAGCACCAGACACATCATGTGCCGTCCTTAATCCACAAGATTCTACAATAACATGACAGTTATTTAGGATAGCTAATTAGCTACTTTACTAAACTATGGTAGAAGCTAGGATAGCTAATTAGCTAGTACGATAGCTAATTAGCTAGTATGATAGCTAATTAGGTACTTTACTCAACTATGGTAGTAGTTAGGATAGCTAATTAGCTACTTTACTCAACTATGGTAGTAGCTAGGATAGCTAATTAGCTACTTTACTAACTATGGTAGTAGCTAGGATAGCTAATTAGCTACTTTACTAACTATGGTGGTAGCTAGGATAGCTAATTAGCTACAATGAAAGCTAATTCGCTACTTTCTGAACTATGTAGTAGCTAGGATAGCTTATTAGCTACTAGGACAGCTAATTAGCTGCCAGTAGCTAATTAGCTACTAGGATAGCTTATTAGCTACTTTACACAACTATGTCAGTAGCTAATTAGCTACTATGATAGCTAATTAGCTAGTAGGATAGCTAATTAGTTGCCAGTAGCTAATTAGCTACTAGGATAGCTAATTCGCTAGTAGGATAGCTAATTAGTTGCCAGTAGCTAATTAGCTAGTAGGATAGCTAATTAGTTGCCAGTAGCTAATTAGCTAGTAGGATAGCTAATTAGCTTTTTTACACAACTATGGTACTAGCTAATTAGCTAGTACCATAGCTAACTAGCTACTAGGATAGCTTATTAGCTACTTTACACAACTATGGCAGTAGCTAATTAGTTACTAGGATAGCTAATTAGTTGCCAGTGGCTAATTAGCTAGTAGGATAGCTATTTAGCTTTTTTACACAACTATGGTACTAGCTAATTAGCTAGTACCATAGCTAATTAGCTACTAGGATAGCTAATTAGCTAGTAGCTCATTAGCTGCCAGTAGCTAATTAGCTAGTAGGATAGCTAATTAGAAAAGACTAAGCTTATTAGCTACAGTATGGTATACCTGTTAGTTTTCTCCACTCATTTGGTAGAGTTGTACTGCAATCTCCCAAACAGAATGCAGCAATTCAACAGGCATGTTGAAAACAAAGCAGATGGTATGTGTGGTTGCATGGTTGTAGGTGAACCAACAAAGATGCAGTTTTGTCCTCCACACCTAACCCGCAAGCGATGCAACGTGCTTGAACTGTCAATAAATCATTTTCTGGTTCTACTTCATTTGGTAAGGGAGCAAGAATGTTCAGGTCCAAATCCTGTCTGGTCCTTACCATTCCCTCCACAAAATGTAGCTTCTTCTTAAGGCAGCTAACTACCTGTTCTTGATGAATGTATTGTTCCTTCAACGCAACAGAGAAATTTACCGATTAATTATTCTTGTTGTTGAAAGATACACCAACTTTGCTCAGGAATCGTTAACTTACTTGAAGCTTATCCAAATTGTAATCTGCAACAGTATTTACACCTAGAAGGTCCAGGTTCATTGAAAGAACCTGGATCTCTATTTGCAGTTCTATTTTACGCTGGGGATCCAGTGGCCCCTCTAATTCAAGCTCCTGTTGCGCAACCTATTCCAGATAATGCTTGATTAGCACATTTTACCCGTTATTTATAACACAATCACATACCACCAAAACAATAGTTACCTGAATCTTATTTCTAATTGTTGTAACAGCAGAAGTAACTTTGCTCTCCATTGCAGAAGCCATTGTGGCTTTCTCTAAATCAGTCTTAAAAAATGCCAATGTCTCACAGGCTTCATGGACATTTTTTAGCATATAGCTAACCAATGTCTCACCTGTATCATCGACATTGGCTTTCCTTGGGTGTCGGTGTGGTGTATGCCCCCGGTCTTGCTGGGAGTCGGCAGTTGCATCAACAGCTGCCATGCTCCAAAATCTGTCTATTTTTTGTGCCAAGGTCCCCATCTTTCGGCATCTTTTTACCGATGCCTCACCATAGACTGCCCAAGCTACCCTATACATTTCAGGGTCTCTAGATTCCTTCGCTGTTTTGCAGTACTCATATGCAAATGCTCTAGCAAATGAAACTGACAACTCATTGTTGACTGGGATCTCCTGATGAACTTTCTGGTGCAGTCTCATGCAGTCATCGTACAAGTCGGCTCGTACATGCTTCAGCTTGACCTTGCCTTTGACTCTAGGCACTGTATATACTGTCATCCAGTCTATATCACTGATCAATTTATCACTTAGGACAGCAGGGTCAACACCCTCGAGTGACAGACCATAGGTGTTGTGGAAGTTCTCCTTTGTCTCGCAAAATTTTGCGAAGTTTAGCACTCTCGTATACGGAGGAACGAGCCATCTGAAATATCATTTCAGAAATCAGAAATAGTGCAAAATCAGAATATGTGAGAATCAAAAACCCCAATCAACAACAACAAAAATGGTGCAAAATCTTTAACTTAGCAAATCAGAAACCCTAATCATAATTTGTATTCAGAAATTTGAAATCAGAAACCCTAATCAAAATCTGTAATCAGAAGTTTGAAATCAGAAACCCTAATCAAAATCTGTAATCAGAAGTTTGTAACCAGAAACCTTATTCAGAAATTCTAATCAGAAATTTATAATCAAAAACCCTAATCAGAAATTTCAATCAGAAACCCTAATAAAAAATTTCAATCACAAACCCTAATCAGAAATCCTAAGCAGAAATTTATAAACAAAAACCCTATTCAGAAATTCTAATTTGTAATCAAAATTTGTAACCAGAAACCCTATTCAGAAATTCTAATCAGAAATTTATAATCAAAAACCCTAATCAGAAATTTCAATCACAAACCCTAATCAAAAATTTCAATCACAAACCCTAATCAGAAATTCTAATAAGAAATTTATAAACAAAAACCCTAATCAGAAATTTCAATCAGAAACCCCAATCATCACTAAAGACAGGATTAAACACAAAAAAAGTAATATAAACACACCTGTTGCTACTCCCCGATTTGCGAGACATCCTTGTATGGGACTCCAAGGACTTCGCCCTATTCGATTTTGGGGAAATATGAATCGGCACCAAAGTTCAGACAGTAGTCAAAAAGAAAAAACAAATGTTTGGGGTTTCTGTAACTGAAACATACCTGGACGATGATCGAGCGGGTTCTGTGTTGTAGCTCTCAATCTGCAATGTCGATTTTTTGCTGTTGCGGGAGCTACGTCTGCGTTCGTGCTCTGAGTACTCCATCTGCGTTCAAAATCAGACTTAGGCTAAACAGGAAATTGATGACATTGAAGTCGACCTTAGATGATGGTGATATTCCCCAAGTTCCACTACACGTCTGAAACAGAAGTTCAAATATTTGAGTTTTTTCATAAATTAGTTTTTCAAATATTTGATTTTCCCACAAAAAAGACTAGCTAAACAAATAGCTAATTAGCTATGGCCATTTTAGTAGCTAATTAGCTATAATAGTGTTTCCACTCGCATGCTTTTACCCATATGCTTCACATCAAAACACTCTAAGATTATCATAGTGAGGGGTTTTTGTAGTCCATAGCTCTTGTTCCACTTTCAAGCCTTTGGCAGTCCTAGGTGATCGATTAATCACATGAACAACAATCTGAACTGCTTCTGCCCAAAAACCTTGTGGACGGTTTGCATGATGCAACATAGAAACAACTCTATCTTGGATGGTTCTATTAATCCTTTCTGCTACACCATTTTGTACAGGAGTGTAGGGGACAGTGTACTCTCTATGAATGACTCTAGACTCGCAAAAAATCCTGAACTCATTAGAGGTATATTCACCTCCATTATCAGAACGTAAAGCCTTAAGCTTTATTACCTTTTCAGTCTCAACCGAGGCAAGCCATTTTCTAAATGTGGAGTATACATCACCCTTTCCCTTTATGGGCTACACCCACACTTTTCTTGTGGCATCATCAATAAATGTAACAAAATACAAAGCTCCACCCAATGATCTAGTAGGCATAGGGCCACACATATTTGTATGAACTAGATCCAAGGTTCAGTAGAAGAATTAGAATGAATTTGATGTTACACACTTGTTTGTTTGCCATATTGACAATGCTCACAAACTGAAAAATTAGAAACTGATAACATGGGTAAGTATCCAAAACGAGATAGAGTTTCCATTCCACTACAAGACATATGGCCTAAACGACCATGCCAAATACAAGTCATGGGTTGTTCTGTGACTGCCAAAAGATATTCTTTTTGATGGACAACTAGGGATAAAGTGAACCAACTTCGTTCCCTTTGGCAATAACCATATTTCCTTTTGTAATACAAAAGGATTGGGAAGCAAATATCACTTTATATCCAATGTCATCAAGTTGTCCAACAAATATCAAGCTACGAGTTAGCTCAAGCACATGGCGAACATTTTGTACAATAAACTGAGAACCATAAGAAAATTGTACCATAACATCACCAATGCCAACCACATTGCACTGATGTGAATCTCCAAGCCGGACTCTACCAAGTGGTTTAGATTCATATTGTGTGAACCACTCTCTATGTGGGGTGACATGAAATGAATCACTAGAGTCCAACATCCATGTATGAGCAAGTGAGGGAGCCATATTAACCTCAACATAAGTAGCATCATCATCCATGACCAAAATGTCAACATCATCATCACATGTAGCATTTATTTCCTCTATTTTCACTGAAGATGATGAACCGATCACCTACATAACATGCCCATCACCATGGGTTTTACCCTTTTCCTTTTCTCTTCCTTTGTTCTTCAAGGCATAACAATCCTTTTTCACATGACTCTTCTCGTGACAATAACAACATTCCACTAGTCTCTTTCTAGATTTGTTTCTGTTCTTATCATTTGCATGGTGTTTCTAGTTTGGCTTCTACCACATTGTTGGTTCTTGCCATAACTAGAATCTCGTACATTATATGCCTCTCCAACTTGTGAGGTAACCATAAATTTCCTACGAATTTCCTCACTTAGCAAGGCTCCACAAATATCAGTATACACCAATTTGCCTTTTGGTGCATTATTATTGATGGCAGTACAAAAAGTGTCCCATGAGGCAAACAACGTGCATAACAAAAAACTCATCATCCATGGTCATCTTTTGAGCTTGCAACTAAGACCATAATGCATCAAACTCATTTAGATGAGAAGCTTGCAACACTATCGGTTTCCTTCATGCAAAGGTCATGGAGCTTTCTAATAAAAAAAACACTTTGTTTGTTGCAGTTTCCTTCTCATATGTATTGCATAATTTTTGCCAAAGTTCTTTGGAATTTTTACTATCTAAAACAGGGAAATAGACACTATATGCCAAGTGTAGTATTATTGTAGACATGGTCAAAGCGTCAAGTTCCTCCCAATCATCATCGTCCATGTCATCAGGTTTCTTTGCTTTGCCGCCAAGAGGCCTCGTTTGCCTTCTTTGAAGTAGTGCATCATGCATCTGATTCTTCCACAAAGCAAAATTAGTTCCATCAAATTTGTAGATCTCAATATGATCTTTTCCAAAAAACGAATAGTTCATACATGAACTATTACGACCAACAAAAGGGCTACTAGATATATCCAATGTTTCTGACTCCATGGGAGTGAACAACAATATCCAACAACTGAATACAAGAACTTCTCGACTGAATATCTGAAGCAAACAACTAACAAACTTATTGCCCAAAAATCTCAAATTCATACCAATGAGTGTATATAACACGCACCATTATGCATACACCTTCCAAATATCAACTACCACTTATATTTCTAAAGTGAGAAGTTGTAGGCATCTGCTATGCCTCCACACTGATTCCAACCCTCTACCGAAATAGGCTGACTCCACAACTTATTTCCGCTGAAAAATATGTTGAACAAGTGTGAGAGTTGTTGAGAATTCAGTTCCTCTAAATGGGATGGAGAGCCAGCTAGATCAACATGAAACCGATCGAATGAAGAGCCAGATGATAGTCAGCTTGTCCAAATCGAAATTCAGATATTGCGCGAGGAGTCAGATTGTCAAGAGCCAACTAAGCATTGACTAGGGAGAGATAAGCCGAATCAGTCAATAACAAACTCGATCGAGGCCGAAAATCGACCGATTGCCAATTCGGCTAAGGCCGACAATCAACTGATAACTGACTTGGGGCTATATTTGTAAATAGCCTTAATGTGCCTATTGTGGGCTATATTTGTAAATAGTGATATATGTATATGGGTATAAATATAGCTAGGGCAAAATTGATAATATGATGAAGTTGGATTATCAGTGGGTAATCAAATGAATGTATAGAGTTGATTAAGTGTGTAGAGAGAGAGAGAGAGAGAGTGTGTGTGTGTGTGTGTGTGTGTGTTTGTGTGTTGTAACCATCTGTAAGACGAAGCCGAGCTCAAGGCATTGCCTTATAGTTTCTGGTACTTTCTTCATATAGTGATTATGTTTAGAGTCTGTGGGCTCCCGTGGATTTTCCCTTTCCGGGTTTTCCACCATAATATCTTGTCTCATTGTCTATGCCTTGTCTGTTAATCTTGTGTTGTTTTGGTTGTTGTCTTCTCTCATTTGTACTTGTGAACCGGTTGTGGTCAGCCTCATTTACAACAAGAGTTTGAATCAAAGGAATACCTGTGGATAGCAAGTTGTTTTCTTCCTGTTGAAAGAGAAAGAAATGCTGAAAAGGCCCAATAGTAGATCAATGCTTTTGCCATGCGGCCCCATTCTCCAATACTCGTTGCTACAATCTCCCAGACTCCCTATTGCGGTCTCCCAATGCTCTAATACCATTGTTGTTGGTTGGTGGAGCCGAGAAACACAGTTATTCTCAAGGGTCTAAATGCAAAGACAAAAAAATGAAGAGGAGAAACTTTGAGAAAGCAAAACACACAGAGATGAGGGCGGGAATAGTTCTCCATTACTTCTTTTCAGCAGAGAAGATTCTCTCCCTCCCCCCCCCCCCCCCCCCCCAAATGTTTCTTACCAGGATTTGACATGAATCGACTTACCGCTCCAAGTGCAAATGCAATGTTTGGTCTAGTAGCCACCATGGCGTACATAAGACTACCATTTTTCCATATCTTGCATCCAATAGGAACACACAAATTTGCTTTTGTGTGTCTTTTGGATCTTCTTACATCTTTCCCATGCAGTTCTAGGAAGTGGATGTGATGGATGTTTTTGAATCTTAAGCATTTATTTAACAACCCTTTTCATGGTTGTGATCTCCATGAGAAGTGATCATGTCTTAAGAAGTAGGGGGGTGTATGATATTTGTTTCTTGACTTGGAGAAACTTTGTAAGAAAATGCTTTTGGACACACAAAAGCTGTAAGATGTAAGAAGATCCAAAAGACACACAAAAGCTAATGCACAAGCTTCATTGCTACACGATTTCAAGTAGATTTAGGGATGTTACCTCCCCATAGAGAAGCACATGTGTCACCAAAGTGTCAAAAAGGTATTTCTTGAGGACCCAACACTTAATGTATCTATCATTGCAGTGTTCTCAAATGAACAAGATTCTCTCTTTCTTGTCTTTACGCAATGATAGAACATTCATTCCATCTATGATTTGACGGAACTTCAAGGCCAGGTATTTGAAGCTTTCCACACATTCACATCGCTCATGATTGTACATATGCATGGTTTATCTTTTTCTTGTCTCTTCACAAGCGTAATCTTTGTTTTAGAGTTGTTGACACAATTTAGTATGCATGTGGAATTCTTCCAATCCCCTCATAAGTTTGTGCATCTCCTAAAGTATTTGCAAAAGCACTACATCATTTGCAAACAACAAAAGAATGATGACTACATTCTCAATAGAAACTTCTTCAACGCCTTCTTCCTTTATAAACTTGACATCCATTTGTTTTAATTCAAATGATGCAAAACAAATTTTCCAAGGGCAAACAACCAATTTTCGTAATTTCAAACTACAATTACGAACAACTCTATAATGAAGGTAACAACAAACCTTTCCATAAGATAGAAATGCATAATCTCAACTTGAGCTAATGCACAAGCTTCATTGCTACACAATTTCAATGTATATGTTTGAACTTTCAACTTTCAATAAGGTAAGTGGTAACCTTACAATTGAATAATGAATTGTGTATAGGGATGTGTAAAATGTAATGTATAAAGGAAACATTTCCTTTGTGTGCGAATGATGCCATTTATTTCACTTTGTGTCATGAATCCTTGATTTCATACTAAGCTTTATTATCTATATTTAAGCTCTTGCGTGTCCCGACTCTCGACCTCAAGTTGTTTATGTTTGGGTCTCTTAATTTTCACCTAATAATATTTTAAGAAGGTAACTATATTTGTACGAGTTTGACCCAAGTTAGAGATATTTGTAAAAAACAAATTACATTTTTGAAGTTTTTATTCCTTGAATAATTGATTGTTGTTTACATCAATTGTATAAATTGGTTATGTAGATTCTAGGACACTATGTACATATATAACATCTATAGTTATAACTTATTCTATTGATATTCAATGATGATTTCATTTGAAACACACTAAATTCATGGCTTTGAATTGTGTTTGAGAATTGCAATAAATTTTATGCTTGTTATCTCATTATATACGCATAACAAAAATTAATAATTCTCTTTGTGGAAGTCAAATTTGGTTTTAGTTTTTTCTGTGAATTTTTGTGACAATGACTCCAACTCCTTTGTAAGGCGTGCAGGTCCACAGTAAAACACACCTACAACACAACAAGTGATAAGTTAAACTAAATTATGGGTATGGTCTTGGTAATAAAAAATACATGTGTCTACCAATAGTCTCTAAAGGATGCCTTGCAGCTAGTCGTGCAAAGACCTTCCTCCAATTAGGTCGAGCAAAATGGGTCTTCACCTAAATACAATAAACCAATGATTCTAATGAGCACAAGACCTTACATTAAATAGGGGATACTCAACATACATATTTGTGTATAGAGTGAGGGGTATGGAGATGTTTACTCTTGTCCCAGAAACCATGTCCATGCCATTCCTTGCTTGATGCAAGGCTTGGACCATTGTGATGAGGGCAGATCTTGCGTCCCCTTCCTCATACATACTTGTCAAATGATTATGCATCTCGATTATAGCCTGAACTAGATAGATGCCAACATACACATGGATTTATATATTGTAAGTCACTTAAAATTATCTTTATAGATAACTTGGCCTTGAGATAGATAGATAGATTATATTATCGTCTTTGGAGGTCAAATATGACCTATGAGACCAAAAAAACTACATTGAGAGAGAGAGAGACTCTACCTTTTGATCATACTCAGCCACCTCATTCATGACTTCTTTAAACCATTGGAATGAGCTTTGTTCTCGTGTCACCCAATAAAAATAAACATTCTTCCTATTTCTAGACTTCTTAGGTTTGGCGTTGCTTGGTGATGGTGCACTACTACTCCCATATAATGGTGAACCTGTGAACAATGGTGACCCAATAAATAAAGGAGAGCCCATGAAGAGAGGAGATCCTACTGTCATTGGCGAACCACTAAAGCTTGGAGATGCACTCACGGCCATTTCCTACAAATCATGCATCTCAAAATAAGAAGAAAAATCTTAAAGATTTAGGGATAAAGGAACAAAGGAATATAATACATGCAAAACACAATTTGATGCATTGTCTTGTTGCAAACTAATTAATTAGACAATAATGGAATCTACTAAAGCAAGAGAAATTAGGATTAACCTTCTACTATGACATTGCCTCTTATTTGCAAATGACATTTAGAAACTAATTAAGGGAACTCAAAATTTAATAAATAGAAATTAGCAATACTAAGCTATAAATACAGTCATGAACCACAAATATGGTTGATGGAAATATAAGCATAAAATATTAGCTAAAATAAAACTTCGTTTTCCCGTCCTATATTTTGAAACACAATGGATTCTCTCTTCAAGGGAAACAATGCCAATAATAGAGCTAATAATAAAGTTTAGTGTAAATGGCTAGGAGGTTTGTTACAACCATTACAAATTCCCAATGTTGAGAAGTTATATTTCGATGCATCTTGTTGGCAAACCACAAACAACCTATAGAGGCTTGACCTTATTTGGGCATTAGTGGATACACTTACAAAAATAAATAGGTTTATTGCCACAAAAAATACTTTACTATACCAAGTTAGTGTTTTTGTGGATGAATAAACTCCCTTATTTGTATAGGTTTCCTAGACTAATTGTATCATAAATTGCAATTAGAGTTTTACAATGTTTTTACTTGGGTGTTAAAAGAGCTTAACATAACTTCATCACTCAATACAACAAAGCATGCATTTTTCCACAAGGTTCTCAACTTTGACTATACTATGATTGGATTGGATAAGGAAAACTTATTATGTTACTTAGGAATTCATTTAGATCATTAACATATGTTGGATTTTGTGTGTAACCATAGTACGTAATATCCGCCTTCATTCGCCCAAACATTCGTTTTCATACGTCGAAAACGAATGCATATGTTATTAAAACATTCTTATGTTTTTTTATTACACTTTTTACCTTAACTTACCGTAACTTTCTTACCCTAAAAAAAATTACCTTATAATAAATAATGAGTGCAAAAGTATGGTATTTACAATACTTTGAGGGTGTTTTGTCATATGCGAATGATAAGAATGTTCGCAAATGCAAATGCATGAATGGTACGTATGCTTCATACTATGTGTGTAACAATATACAACAACTTCAAGATCGGTTTAAAAAGTATTATGTTGAGAAGCATAAGGTTGTTACCTTAAACGAAAGTTAACATTGAATATCTTAAAATTCTTTAGATTTCTCAAACACAAACTTCCTGAGTTGTGAACACAATATTTTGGTCCATTTGTAATTCTAAAATGAATTAGGGAGATGGCATCCAAGTCACATTTACCTTCCTCTAACAAGATTCTTCTTGTTTCTCATGTTAGCCATTAGCCAGGAGTTCCAAACCATTAGCCCTAGTTTCTCTTGGTAAAGAAGTATTAGATGTCGTGATATGTTTCTAGATTTGTCAAATACATTAATGTATGAGTCAAAACATATTTTGGACTTGGAAGAAAAACAAAATCAATATGATATTGATTCCTCAATTGCTCCTAGTCAAGTGATGAGATGTGGTAGAGTTGACAAGTAGGAAAGAAGAAACCATGCTTCATAAATATTTCTCGTATTTGTTTTCGAGAATGAAAAGACTTGATCAACGGGGGGATGATGTGAGAACTATGCTACTATTAATATGACAAATGGTAAGGGCTTGATATGTAGCCCACATGTGTGAAACCTAAGAATAAATGTAGGGTATTTATATAGAGAGATGAATACATGTTGGAAAGAGAGCCAATGTCATATTCTTAAATATCCCAGGCGATTTGAGGTGGAAACATGACAGCAAACTCCGCCATTTCTTCGAATACAACACTAAATTGGGCCGGACTTTACAACTGCAGCTAGACGGCCCCCTACGCAATGGCTGGCAAACATTTGGCATCCCTGGTGAGGTGCTCATTACCTTTTGGAAGGGTCTCTGGCGTCTCCACCTGCCTAAAAAAATCAAGCTCTTTTGGTGCCAAATCGGTCATAATGTGGTTCTCGTTGGTGAATGGTTAGGTAAACGTGGCGGCCCATTAGGTTGCCCACTTTGCTCTTCACCTATTAAGACTTTGAGACATTGTCTGTGGGATTTCCCTCAAGCTCAAAAGGTATGGGATAGAGTGGCATGCCTCCTTGCGGCATGTGAAGTGGAAGGAACAACATCGTGGAATGCTACGGCATGGATTGATCACTCGGTTGATAGGTGGACGAACGCCTTCAATACGGATAGTTGGTATTATGTATGCACGAGAGGCAAAATCGTCAAGAACCGTTTTGAGAGAGGCTTGCAGTCTGCATCCCCTAGGTTCCCGGAAATTTGGATGTTGATCATAGGCTTCACCCTGTGGTCTATATGGAAAGCGCGTTGCCTAAAGGTCTTCCAAGATCTGGTACAACTCCTGGAGGAAGTGATCATGGACATATGGTTTGTGCTTATCAGTTGCATATGAGGGCAATTGGACGAGGTTTGTAGGCATTCCAACAACGTGGTCACTGCCCGTTTGAGCTTTTGGCAGAAATGGCGGAACACGCCTATGGTGACGCAAGGAGGAAGTGGCCCGTGATGGAATTACCAGCCCCCATGCTTGTTGTTTCCAACTCACCTGCCACCCTCCCTTTGTTGTAAGCCCCAAGAGTTGGCTCGTACTAGCCAACACTGAAGTGCACTGCTTTTAGCTATAGGTATCTACTTAGATTAAGTAGTCAGTTCGAAAGACTATGTAAGTAGTCTCATTTTCTTGAACTTGATCGGAGGGAGATTCCCCAATTTGTGTATAAGCCTCCTTGGACAATCTCTTTGTAATAATCCTACCTAACTAATGGGAAAGTAGCTTCATTTTGGGAAAAAAAAATTGTGCATATTCTTCCACTCTTAGGTATTTGAATGCCCAAGTTC
This sequence comes from Azolla caroliniana, assembly GCF_043228905.1. Lineage (NCBI taxonomy): Eukaryota > Viridiplantae > Streptophyta > Polypodiopsida > Salviniales > Salviniaceae > Azolla > Azolla caroliniana. Next base: position 15,156,746 of record NW_028230450.1, on the reverse strand, counting down.
AACATTGTATTATCCAAAGTTCTACCTAAACAAGCATATTTCAATATGCTGACCTACAGACACTAGTTCACTTTGATATGTTTAACTACAATAAGGTAACCTGTGACAAATCCTAATTGGCATCTTCTTTAATTGTCAACACTAGATTTTAGTTCCATATGTTCTCTTGTTGATATATAATATTATGTTTATATTATATAAAATCTAACAAAATACATCCTTATTGAAATAACATTATAGTAAATACCCTAAGGTAGTAAAATATGTGTGGAAGACCATTATGAGTTCATAGGATCTAGGCCAAAGAATGCTAGAAAAAGACACCTAGATCGTAGCGTGAGACGATTCATTAATCATTAATCATTGATCAAGAAGTCATTAGTTAGTTACATTCTCTTTTTCTCAGGTTTTTCCTCTACCTAAATTGACGCATTTCAAGGCATGGAACAAGGGCCCTTGAATATCATAGTCACCAATGTATTTTAAGGTGTACATCAAGGGCCTTCACCTTGCACATGGGATTCGTATAGAAGTAGAAACCAAGATGAGAGATTGTCACTAACTTGCAACTTCTTGATTATTGATTATTGGGGTGTACAATATTAGAATATTGGTTCTCTTTTATAGCTATGTTTTTCCTATTATAAAAAATTGAAGCACTCACACCTAAAATGGATATTTGCACACATTTTTTGTACCACAAACTTAGGCATTAACATATGCCACAATTGAACATACCGAGTTTAATTTATCCTTCTCCTCTAATTTCCAATCATTGAGGATGTCTCTGAGGATGCTAATGAATGGTGTAGCTCCAATTCCCAACCCTACCAGTAGCATCACATTATACTTCTTGTAATCTTGGGCAGGGGCTCCATAAGGACCATCTATGAATAACCTTGGATGCCTAAAATGTTACCATGCGTAATGTTATTGTAAAGTTATAATAATACAACTTATAATCAACGAATTATATAGGTTATCATCCTCATATACCTTTTAATGTATCCATGGGGACGAGACTTCCTAGTACCTAATGTCTGAAAATCAAAGATATAAGTTAGCCATAGAAAAAGACAAATAAAGTGATACATGGTGTATGCATACAATACTCAAACCTGTGAAAACATTTGTAAGAGCTCTCTAGTCCAATCACCAGAAGTTCGAACATGGACACTAAGGTATTCATCTCCAGGAGCAGAGGTAATAGTAAAAGGGTGCCTACAAAATAGCTTATAGGATATATGCATGATCACCCATCGTGTTGGTTTTTAACTTGTACTTTTTAAACTAAATTCTTATATTATGAACATTAATTTGAAGGGCACATGGAAAACATTTATTTAGAAAGAAAAAGAAAGACATACCATTCGAAAGGTGATACATTAGGGCATTGCAAGAAGATGTACATACCGCTAAGGTACTTAAATCCTGGAGGCTTAGCCATATAGAGTGCCAAAACCTCACCGGGATAGATGGAGGCCTTTAGACCGGGATATACATTATCAAAGTTGTAGATAATTAGTTACATGATAACACCAACTTTAGACATGGGCCAATGTAAAGACCCCTAACATGATGGGTATTTGCTAGAATACCCCAAAGTTTTCAAACATTCCAAGAATATCCCTTTGTGGATAGAAAACTACCCTTGATGACTTGGGTTCTTCTTAAAGTCACTCCTAAGTAGTTGTTATGGTAATGTTTGAAAACTTGAGATACATTGCCAATTCCCAACAAGGTAGGGGTATTTTCATGTTTTCCCATTAATTAATAGCATAAATTTAGTTAGCAGAGAGGAGAAGATGATGTTAAGATGGACCTTACTTTAAGAAATCTTACATTTAATAGATCCACCTTATATTGTGTAGCTCTAATTGCACGCAATGTTCGTTCGCCACAATACAAGAGCACAGGCACGACTAGATACATCCATGTCTAAGGTATAATACAAATAGTAATGAACAGAAGTAATATAAGGAACATAAGTAATATTATTAACAGACAATAACTATACACATGTTAAATACTAATGTGATATGACACGTAATTTCTATTGTACAAATAATTTCCAATGGCCTTGAATTAGTTTTACAAAAGTCTATGCCACTTTACCACGAGCTCACTCTAATAAGAGTCTATTATTAGCAATCAATGGTCCTAAACTATGTTATTGAAGTCTATGCTTACTCTATTAAGAACTCAACACAAGGGTCTTATGGTTGAAAATAAAAACTAGAAAGCTAAGATTTAAATTTAAAGCAAACTATGCCACTTTTCTTTTTTCCATATAACCTTGTTGTTGAGTATAGAAAAAGAAATAAAATGGGGTGACACACTATGAACATTCGGGTATTGCCCTTAATATCTTTGAAAGTTAATGCAAAGACTTAACTAGTAACCTTGGAACAAAATATGGTGGAGGGTCACTAGAGACCGTACAAAATGAACTTGCATATTGCTTTTAGTCTTTTGTTTGTAAAAGCAAGCTTTAAATTTACATTATAGACTAAAGTTGAGACTTTACTATCTAGGTTTCCTAATCATGGAGTCACTTTGTGAAACTTATAGGGAGTTGATGACATAATATTTGTCTCCATTGTGATACCACATATTTCCATGCAAGGTTGATAACTATTGCCATATCACCATGTCATGACAGAGATAGATAGTGAACAAGTTAATAACAAGTGATGTGATTGATAAATATCACAAGCAACTACATATTTATTGAAATGTGAAACCATATAACAAAATAAAAACAATGCTACTAGTTGCTATTAGTTGAATGGTATTGACAAACTATGGTGAAATACTTACTGTCTTTTGTAACCAATCATGGGTGAGGAAGAGGAATATGGAATGAATAATGAGGAGCGCATAAACGAGGATGAAGAGATGGTGTGAATACCAAAAGGCATTGAACCCGGTCAAACGATGGAAGGGCCAAGGGAGTCGAACAAGGTTGTTACGAAATGAGCCAGCGGCCAGTACATAAGCAATAAACATCAAAAAGATCATTAAGATGCCTGTCATGACCTCACTTGTTGATATGATCTCAGCATATGTTGGTTGGTGGTTTCCAAAGTCTGCTCCAATAGTGGTTGCAAATACATATGGGTTGGCATTTGCCACCCTTGGGAAGTCACATGCCATGTGTACCCCTCCATGCAATATCACACCCACGACAATTGCTCCAGCAATCAACTATAAGTAAATACATGCCCACATCATCAATCCAATATTTAACATGTACATGTTAGTCGAGTAAGAAATTGGTAAAGATAAAGAGAGAGTTTTTTTTCTAACACCTTGCAAAACCATGGCATTTGCTTTCTTGTTTCATGATTTAAATTTATTGGCTTAAAATCTCAACCCCATAATCCCTTGATAGATTTCAATAATCCCAATATGTGGCAAATTGAATGTTGGGGGCATGATATGGATACTTAAAAGTACACTTCTTCATCATTTTAGCTAGGATTAAAGTAAAATGTTAAAATAAGTAATGTAGGGCTTACATTAAGGGGCACGGGTCATGGAAAAATATGTAATGGTTGTGTTAACTCGGCCTTAACTCAGATACAAAATAGCTTATCATTAGAATTTTTTTCTAATTTTGATTTAAGGAACATGTATTTAATTGTTTGCTAAATATGATTGGATGCCATGTTGGATTAAAAATTGGGTTCCATTAAATGAAGATTTGAGCATAGAGGGAGGAGACAAAATCTAATGGTTTGTTATCACCTTATGGAGATTAAGATTGTCATCAAAGGGAAAGACTATCCCCAAGAATGTGGATCGAAACCAAGTAATTGTATTGCGACAAACTGGGAGAAGGATGAGAGCCATGTTGAGCTTAAGAGTTTCTGCTGCCCCTTTTGTTACACAAACACAATAGCCTAGTACAAGGAAGGAGGAACGATTCTTGTACTGAAGGAACTTCCATGTGAACAGAGCAACCATTGCAGCAATCCACAAACTCAAAACCCACAAACGTTGCCATTGTTTTCTTATGCAAAACCTCATTTTCCTCGTAACATCAACCATTGATGAGAGTGATAATCTTCTCACACCTTGTCCTCCATTACTTAGTGGTTGGCTTGCATCACTATTCATTAGTTCAAAGCCTTCTCGAAATAATGCCTCTAGTTGTGTTAACTGCGATTTTAAGCAACATTTCTCATAAAAAATTTAGAAGAAGTTAAATTAAACCACTCACATCAAACTTAATACCTTATATTAGGTAAATGTGAGGCAATAGATTTAATAAACATTATGAATGGAACTTCTTAATATTGGTATACATTTTTCTTTCTTTTGCAAAAATTAAAGATGAATTCATGAGTGAAAACATACACTTATATTATTGAAACAAACACTTATATTGTGATTTCACACTTGAGCCCAAACATGGTTGTTGAATGGACTGTGGAAGTACTGATTGAAAACATGTGATTGAAATAAACACTTACATTGTGATTTCTAGACTCCCGTCGAATAGCATGTACATTAACATTTATACATACACAACACACATTGTGTTGGGAAAACTGGTCCCTCTAGATGGGAAGAGCACGAGGTGAATTAGTCGACCTCGACTCGGCCAAGGACGAAAATCGATTGAGCGAAAAATTGACATATCGAATAATAGATTTGGCTAATAGCCGAGGGGCTATATTTGTAAATAACCTAAATATGTCTATTATGACGATGTTTGTAAATAGCCAATGTTGTATATGGAGTATAAATATAGTTAGGGCAAGTAGTTATGTAGTGTAGTTAATCATTGTTGAAAAGTTGTAGTTGGTTGTTGCCACTGTAACTAAGAGAGTACGAGAGAGAGAGTGTGTGTGTGTGTGTGAGAGAGAGAGAGAGTTGTAACTCTGCCGTCGTCTGTTAGATGAAGACGAGCTCGAGGTCGTTGCCTCCGACTCTCCTTGTATTCCTCTCCATATATAGAAATTCTGTTCGGAGTCTGTGGACTCCCTTGCTTTTTCCCTTTCGAACTTTCCACGTAAAACATCTTGTCTCTGTATTTCTGTACTTCTCTTCTTGTTTGTCTGTGTACTGTCATTCACGATCTTTGCACCCGCATTCACATACGCACGAATATTAACCGGTTGTGGCCGGTCGATTCTCTTCACATTGTATAGGGAACAATTGATAATAAGGGTAGAGTCAGAGAGAGAGAGAGCCCAGATGGATGTAGCTCAGTTGGTGAGGTTGCCCACTGGGGACCAGGTGGTCATGGGTTCAACCCCCTTATTAATTACAATAAAGAGAAACAAAGAGAGCTTAGGAAATAGTTGTAGGATGGAAAGGTACATACAACACTAAATGTACAAGAAGTATAAAGGTGGAATGATAAACATTTCACTTCCTTAATCTTTCTCTTTGTTTTCTTTCGGGTAAACCATACAGTTAAGGTACAAACATTTAACACTCTCTCTTAAGGTAGAGGAAATTCTTTAAAACCCCAAAAAATCTCCCTTGAGAAAATACCTAAATATTTTCAAGTTGTTAGGAGCAAGATCCTTAAGGCTCAACATTTAAGCTATATGACTCTTCAATTTCGTCAAATTGTCAACTTACCATTTGATGGGACATCCTCCATGTATAAGACAAACCCACCAAATCCTAGGTCCACGTGCCTGAAAAAATCAAGCTCTTTTGGTGGCAGATTGGTCACAATGTGATTCCTGTTGGGGAATGGCTTGGTAAAAGGGGCGGCCCAATAGGTTGCCCACTTTGCTCTTCACCCATTGAGTCTCTGAGACACTGTCTTTGGGATCGCCCTCAAGCTCAAAAGGTATGGGACAGAGTCAATCGCCTCCTAGCGGCATGTGAAGTGGTTAGAACAGCCTCGTGGAGTGCTGCGGCATGGATTGACCACTCGACTGATAGGTGGACGAACGCCTTTAATGAGGATACTTGGTGCTATGTATGCACGGGAGGCCAAATCGGCAAGATCCGCTTCAAGAGAGACTTGTTGTCCGCATCCCCTAGGTTCCTGGAAATTTGGAGGTTGATCGCGGGCTTCACCTTATGGTATGTCTGGAAAGCACGATGCTTAAAGGTTTTCCAAGATCGGGTACAACCCCTAGAGGAAGTGATCATGGATATCTGGTTCGCGCTTATCAGCTACCTATGAGGGCAATTAGATGAGGTTTGCAACCACTCCAATGACATGTCCACTGCCCGGTTGCGCTTTTGGCAGAAATGGTGGAACACGCCTATGGTGACGCTAGGAGAAAGTGGACCGAGGTGGAACTACTAGCCCCCACGATGGTTGTTTCCTTCTTTCACACCTCCCTCCCTTCGATGTAGGCCCCGGGAGTCGGCTCATTCTGGCCGACACTAAAGGCCACTGCTTTTAGGTATAGGTATCTACTTACTTTAGGTAGTCGGCTTGAAAAACTATGTAAGTAGTCTCATTTTCTTGATCTTGATCTGAGGGAGATTCCCCGTTTTGTGTATAAGCTTCCTTGTATAGTCTCCTTATAATAATCCTTCCTAACTAATGGGAAAGTAGCTTTATTTTGGAAAAACTTCGAATACAAGAAAATATCATGAACCATATAGAGAAACAAACTCTAGAGGCCCACCTTTTGTCCTTTTGTTTTGATCTCTAACGTTGTTAGATCATCGTATTGATACTCATCACTATATACCTCGAGGATAGTTGAGACCAAATCCATGATCATATATATTGTAATATATATACTAGGTTGGCAGTACATTTTCTTCTCTATTTCACTATGAACTTTGGAAACACCCTCAATGCATAGGCCATGTTTGGTCTTGTGTAACATAAATATAGAATAATAAGAATCCTTACCATAGTTTGGTATTTGTTAGATTTTTGTATCATTATCCAAAATTCATGAGGTTTAGGTTTAATCTTTTATTAACACAAACTCGAGCTCAAGATCAATGCAACACCAATTCAACATCTTGTGTACGTGTCAAACTCCAACTATGTTGATTAAGCATTAGAGGAGATAGATAAGCTCCTCCTTTTTTGGTTTCATTTGGTTTGCTAAGTACACCACCTTACCTAGCTCAATTGTGTTCACGTCAAAAAAGAATGTGAATATGTGAGTATACATTGACGAGTGAATCTCCACGCAATCATGATAGTTGACCTTTTCCTTCTCCCCTTCGGCTCCATCTTTGATACTTGGTAGGGCCACGAAATGTATAGTTTCTTAGATAGCTTCGGTAGCTATAATCACGTGCATATGGAATTGGAAGGTCACGAAAATACGTGTTCATCACCAAATGGGGTGTGTTTGTGGCCATCATCATCGTGTTTGGTCAGATGATCTCCCTAGTTATGTTCCAACAAATTATTGTGGGTGGGTGTAGAAAGATATGCACGGATGTTCATCTTGAACAACTTAAGAATTAAGGAAAACATATTTGTTCTAGATGCATCTAAGCTTCATGCGGTTTAGGTTGACAACAATTGGTATGGAGATTGCATAAATACTTTAAGAATTTCAGAAACATATTTGGTCTAGACAACAACTATCTCTATATGTCTTTGATATGGCTCTAGTACCAAAGAGAGTTGATACATACTTGGATCCATAATTTAAACTTCAATGTTGCTACTAGGAACAAATCTCACCTTCTATTTGATTATGGGCAACATCCTTTGGGTATCTCATAAATTTAATATGTCGCATATAATCTATCCTTATGCTTTCACTAGGACATTTGACCAAATTTAAGAAAGAAAGGAAGATTTCTATGGATTAAATTTATGTTTGGCTACCTTCCTCAAGGTGATGAGTGTGGCAAACTTAATTCAAATGTAAAATTTCGGGATGAATTATACCCATTATACTCGTCAGGGGTGCATTACAAGTGGATGATATATTTCATAGTCATGCCACTTGGATCAAGACAAAAGAAATATTTGGTCCTTGCAAGAGAAGATCTAACAAATCAAGTGGAAGGGCATGCGCTATGAACGAAACTGACATCGGCAGTATGTCAATTCATCTCGGATGACATTGTTTGCAAGTATGGATATATTGGGAGGGTAGTGGTAGATAGGGGAGAATTCAATTTTCCGAATCCAAAGCTCAAGATTTTTTCGATAAAGTAGAGATTCAGCTTTCTTTGACAATGTCCTACAATGCAGAAGCTAATGGAAAGGTCAAAAGGGGACATGGGCCAATCGTCAAAGCTTTGGCAAAGGTATGTAAAGGATGGGTTAGTGATTGGCCAAAAATCTTACCCTATGCATTATGGGTTGACAGGACAACTCATTGCACTGTTACGAGATATATGCATGCATACCTGATAACATGATAGAAGCTTATAATGCCAATTGAAGAAACGATAGCTACATGGCCTGTGTTGTCTTGGGAATTGGAAATGAGTAGGGGGGATTTACTTGCTACTAAGTTTCGACAACTTGAATTTAGGACAAAAGACATAGAAAAAGCAGCTCGTAGATTGAAAGAAGCCAAAACCAAGAACAATTGACCAGTTTGACAAGATAAAAAAAATACGACCAAGAAAGGTGCAAGATGGAGACTGTGTATTAGTATATGACAATAGCCTGGATAACCAATATAGTACTAATTGCAAGTTCGCAAAAAGATGGTTCAAACCTTATGAAGTTAGGAAAATAACAGATAAAGCCACATGTATTTTCTCAATGAATTAGATGGAACAGAAATTCATACCCCAATTACGGGAAAAAAGATTAAATGTTTAAAAGGAGGGAGTCACTAAAGCCCGAATTTTATGAACAAGGAGAACTAAAAGAATAAGAAGAAGTGTTGGATGAACTTTACACAACCAATGTGCAAGTTTAGAGGGGGTGGGTGTTGTGAAGCAAATACTTCACGATATAAAAACAAGTTCAAATATTATCAAGTGACATTAGTGAAACTCAAACGTATAATCTTGTACATCAAGTATAAGGTATAAACCATTAGCATAAGCTATTTTATGTAATTAAAAAATTTCATTATTATACTTATATCTTATATATATATCCCATATGTATATGATGACCCAGATGAGTAGTATGTATCATGCATCACATGTAGTGCATGTGTGCCAAATGGCGATCACGTATCACGTGCATTACATGCATCTCATGCTTCTCACATACATTGTATGCATGTATATAAACAGGCGAAAAGGAACCTTCAAGGGATTACAAAATCAAATAATTAAGGAATCAAACAAGTTAGGCCATTTGCGGAATGTCTTGTTTTTCAAAATGGAAATCAAAGGTTCAAAGCCGGAGTTTGATAGAGAAACGTTTCATTTTTGTGATCAAGCAATGTAAGTTTGGTAAAATCTTGTATTCTCAATATAACACATGTTCTTATCGAATACTCTTGCTTCTGAAGTCAAGGGTTCAAAGCCAAAGTTTGGAAGAGAAGCGTTTCACCTTTGCAATCGAGCATTGTAACTTTGGTAAAATATGGTATTCTCAATATAAATCATGTTCTTATTGTATGCTCTTGTTTCTTAAATCATACACTTTTTTTTATCTCTTGTCTATGCCTGTCTCTCTTGCTTGTTCGGCCGTTCAACACATTGAGCACAAACTATACGACCTTATTTTTTAACTCTTATTTCTCCTATTCTTAATCTTTCTAACATAGTCACACGAGTCTTATAAAATGTTTCTCAAACTTCCCTCAACCTTAGTCCCTGTAACCTCGCCGCTCGAGCCACAATTACCCTGACAACAATGTGATTGCATTGAATACCATGACATGCTAAAAAGCAAAAACATCTACTATGAGGGAAACCAAATCCACTTGTGTTAAACATAGTTGTTACTAAAAATAAGATTGCAATGGGATGAAAAAGGAGTTTGATGGAGGGAATAGACGTGGCGAATTGAGCTATTATTGCATTGAAGAGACACCAACTCAAAGATATGAGTTCTTGTGCATAGCTGTCAATATCTTCAATTTAGTGGATCTATTGATCCACTAGAAGTACAACTAGTAACCAAAAATACTAGTCATGAGGATGAGTCTAGCTAGTGATGATACAACATTAGTGCAAGTTGTCATATCAACTATATTAGGTGCTCGCGGATGAAAACAAGAAGTAGAAGAATCCCATCATAAAATTATGAAACTCATACTAAGAGCTAGAGCAAAGTAAAGAAATCATGAAAGCCAAGAAAGGGAAAGGGAAGTTCAAACCATCATACAAGCTCAACAAGAAGAAGACATGCATTAAACAACAAGAAGGCATGCACAAAGTTCTCGAAAACTGAGGTTTTGATGGAAAGGTTGAGTTTTCATGATAAGAACTACTAGGTCCTAGAGTACCAAAGGAGGATATCCATGACATCATCAAAGAACTTGTGATATAAGAAAGATAAGTTCCAAAGGAGATGGATAGATTTAACGCTTCAAAAAATGAAATTAATACAAGATGATCAATCATCGATGAAGAACAATTATAGGACTAAGACACTAAGACGCATTCATTTTAGGCTTTCCATTATGACACCAATGTGGATCAAGAACATGAAAGAGCTAGTGGTGGAACTAATTAACGAACGGATTTGAGATCATTCTAATGATGAAGGAGTACTACTGAAAAGATTAATGGTAGATTAACACAAGTCATGGGTGGAATATTCAAGACATGACAAAAATGATGGAAGATATATGTATGGTTTGTGGAAGTATCCAAGTAAATATCAATGCCATTAAAATTGACCAAAACTCCCTCCTACAAGATTCACTATCACATGTGATGATCCTTTTCAAACCCTTCATTATAGCAACTTGGATGGAGACAAAGCTGCTCAACATTTTTGCAAAATTTGAGCTAAGACAATGACAAGTTGGTGCAATTCTTTATAGTGTCTCCAAACCAAAAACGCAACAAAATGGTGCTTTCCTTGAAAAGAGAATTGTTCTTTCAAACTAGATACTAAAACCTTAATCCAAAGGAACTAAAAACTCCCAAACATAAAGGAAAATGCCTTACAAAACTAAAATTTATGGGGACAGTCAAAATCTATATAGAGAGTGTCGAATACATGTGTATAATGGACGTATTCACACTATCCCGTTTTGGCCATTTATGTAATTAGCATAAAGGGTAGTTGCCCTAAGTTGGTCACTATATATAGTGACCTTGTAACCTCTTTGTGAGGTTGGTTGTTGTATTCTAGTTTATGCAATAGAAAGACTTTTTTGTGCCTCTCTCTCTCTCTCTCTCTCTCTCTCTCTGTGCAACGACCTACATTCTGTCATTCACAGGGAATAAACAGCAATCGAGTGCTTCTTGATCTTCCGCACAGACGACATTGCTTCCAACATCTGGTATCAGAGCCTGCACAGTAGTCGGTCCTTCAATCCGCTGTCGGTCGTCGTCTCTGCATTCGGTTTCCTGCGTCATTCGAAGAAAGAGAGAAGAAGAACGAAAACGAGGTTTGCACCTCATCGCGTTAGATCCCCTTGCTTGGAGTAAGCCAGCAGGTTGTACTCTGTCCCTTGTGATCGTAACCGCTCGAGGTGAAATCCCCTTGTGCAACTTTGACAACAACCCAAATTCGTGCTTCATCTGGCTGATCGACATTCGGGAGGATCACTCGGATCCGTCTCTCTCGTCGCTGCAGTCACCCGAAGCCGAATCGGTCCAGATAATCGGTTTCAATAATCGGTATTCGGCACATATATCCGAAGCGAACCGGGCTCACTCCGACTCGGCAACATTCGGGAAGACCAGTCGGTTCTGTCCCTCAAGTTACCGGAGTCAATTCGAGCAAGTTCCGAAGCCGAACCGACTCGGGTTCAAATCCGACTAGAACGATATCGGGTGAGCCAACCGGCTGCACTCCAACAAGATTCGTAGTCAACTCCGAACCGAGCTTCGTCAACCGAAACCGAATTTGATGGCATCAACATCCGGCTCGTCAGAAATGAGTCTACGCAAGTTCGATGGATCGAACTTCAACTTCTGGAAGGAGCAAATGCAGGACTATCTCATAGTCAAGGGGCAAATCGATCCCATCGAAAATGAAGAACCTCCAGAAGGATACAAACCAACTGAGTGGCAAAAGCTGGACAGAATCGTCCGCGCCACGATTCGGATGCACCTATCGGAATCGGTATACTTTACGGTGCAATCGTGTACGACAGCATTCGAACTGTGGAAAACACTGTCGGACACTTACGAAAAGAAGGTCGCCGCAACGAAGATGTTTCTGATCCGGCGCCTCTACAACTTGCGGATGAAAGAATCCGATTCGGTTCAAGCACACCTCAATGAGTACGAAAGCATAAGCTCCCAAATCTCGTCACAGGGGACGGCAATCGAGGATGAACTCAGAGCAATGATACTCATGAGCAGCCTTCCCTCATCATGGGAAACTTTCGTCACAACCGTGTGCAACGCGTCAACCACGGCTGTTAAATACTCCGAAGTCACGAGCGCAATCCTGACTGAAGCAGCTCGGAGAAAGTCTTTTGCCAAAGACTCAACAGACGACGCTTATGTAGTACAAGGTTCGACAGACCGATCGAACATACGAGGACGAGATTCCTCACGGCCGCCGAACAATCAGCGAAGACGGAGCCAGTCACGGGATAACCGAATCTGCAACTATTGCAAGAAACCCGGACACATCAAAGCCGACTGCCGCGCACTCAAGAACAAGAACAACAAGAAGAGTGGCCGGCATGAGGAGATCAATTACGTCAGCTTCTCGGCTGATGTACTACCGGACGACCCGAATATACTATCAATCGAAAATCCAGTCGGCTCAGAAGTTCTGCTCACGACTGAAGAATCGAGCACATGGCTCTTGGATTCGGGTGCGTCATTTCATGTGACTCCTCATCGGTCCCAATTTCGGCAATATACGATCCGTCACTCCGACTCAGTTCGGGTCGGCAACTCACAACACTGTGACATCATCGGAATCGGCACAGTAGAGCTCAACCTTGCAGGTGGCTCTACACTTGTACTCCACAATGTCCGACATGTACCCGAGCTCTCAAGGCCATTGATCTCAGTCGGACAACTAGATGAAGACGGCATTCGTGCCGGCTTTTCTTCGGGAGGGTGGACACTCCACAGGGGGAACCTCCTGCTTGCTAGAGGACCCAAGATACACTCACTGTATCCGTTACATGTTACGCTCAGAGAGGGTAACCTGTTTTTGGTGGATATTCCTGTGTCATCATTATGGCACCGAAGACTGGGACACCTCAGCAAGGCCGGCATCACGCACCTATCTAGAGCCGGATACATCCCCAAACTCTCCTTCTCGGACCATCAATTTTGCGAGCACTGCCAGTATGGCAAACAAGCAGCCGCATCACACCCGACATCAGCACCAAGAGAAACGAGACCTCTCGACTTAGTCCATTCGGACGTCTGTGGCCCAATGCCGCATCAGTCTCTAGGCGGTGCATCTTACTTCGTCACTTTTATTGACGATTCGACTCGAAAAGTGTGGGCTTATCCAATTCGCACCAAAGATCGGGTCTTCTCGATCTTCACCGATTGGCTCGCTATGGTGGAAAATCAAACCGACCGAAAGCTGAAATGCCTTCGGACCGACAATGGGGGAGAGTTCAAATCAGAAGAATTCGTCAAATTCTGCCGACAACGCGGCATCCGACGTGAATTTACGGCACCACACAGTCCGGAGCAAAACGGGATTGCAGAGCGAATGAATCGGACAATCCAAGAACGGATAGTTTCCATGCTCCAACACTCCGGACTGTCGGATGGCTTCTGGGCAGAGGCTCTACTCACGGCAGTACACATAATCAATATGTCGCCAAGTAGACCTCTAGGACTTCAAATTCCTCAGGAACTATGGATCGGCAGCAAGCCGAATTACGACAAGCTGAGGATCTTCGGATGCGAGGCGTACGCCCTCATTCCGAAAGATGATCGCCGAAAACTTGCACCTCGGTCCAGGAAATGCATTTTCCTTGGATATGGATCAGACGGCGAAATGGGATACCGACTCTGGGACCCCGAACGCAGACAAATCGTTCGAAGTTCGGACGTTGTGTTCAACGAGTCGGCTATGAATCCATCAGTCGAAAAACCGATCGAAGTCCGAAGGGTAACATTCTCCGATGTGCCGACCCTTCAAGAAGGCCCCGCTCTCAACACACGGTCAGCTTCACGGGTAGCTGAACCTTATACTACCGACTCGGACAACTCTGACTCGGCACAGCCGAATGTTTCGGTTTCGGACCATCCGACCTCGATACCTGATGCGACCAGTCCAATCATACCTCGACGATCCGAGAGACTGTCGCAACCTCCGGAGAGGTATTCTCCTGGAATTTTCTTCACCGACGCCGGCGAACCGACGTCTTACGAAGAAGCATCGACATCTGTCGATTCGGCCACCTGGCATCTGGCGATGGAGTCGGAAATGCACTCCATTCGGGCAAACAAGACTTGGGATTTGGTCGAATTACCGAGGAACCGACGTGCTCTTCCTTGCAAGTGGGTCTATCGACTAAAAGAGACGTCTGATTCGACCACCCCAAAGTACAAGGCCAGATTGGTTGCGAAGGGCTTCCGACAAGAATATGGCGTCGACTTCGACGAGATTTTTTCACCAGTGGTGAAAATGACAACCCTTCGTTTTCTGCTCGGCGTCGTGGCAGCCGACAACCTGGAGCTGATTCAGCTAGATGTCAAAACAGCCTTCCTCCATGGTGATCTCGAGGAGGAAATTTATATGGAGCAGCCAAAAGGCTTCGTGGCACCTGGCCAAGAACATCTAGTCTGCCGACTCAGGAAGAGTCTATACGGCCTCAAACAGGCACCGCGACAATGGTACAAGAAGTTCGACGACTTCATCCAATCGATCGGCTTCTCAAAAAGCGATGAGGACCATTGTCTCTTTACCAACACAGCTCAAGATGGATCACCCATCTTCCTCATCATTTACGTGGACGACATGCTAATTTCTGGACGCCACTCGGGCGAACTTGCCGATCTCGTTCGGCAACTGCGGTTGAAGTTTGCCATGAAGGACCTCGGTCCGGCACGACACATACTCGGCATGAAGATTAGTCGGCATCGCGATCAACGACATCTTTTTTTGTCTCAGACCGACTACATCGGACGTGTCTTGGAACGCTTCAACATGCAATCAGCCAAATCTGCTTCAACCCCGCTCCCCATGAATCTTCGGCTCTCTCAGCGAGACTGCCCGACATCCGGTCCGGAGGGGGAAGATATGAAGTCGGTACCGTATGCACCGGCAGTCGGCTCCCTTATGTACCTGATGGTCGCGACACGGCCTGATATTTCTCACGCTGTAGGAGTCGTCAGCAGATTTATGCACAATCCTGGCCGATCGCATTGGAACGCAGTCAAGCATGTGTTCAGATATCTGGCTGGCACAAAAGATCACGGCATTCTTTTCGGTTCGAACCGAACCTCAGGCGTAGTCGGTTACACCGACTCGGACTTCGCCGGCTGTATAGACAGTCGGAAATCAACAACCGGATACTGCTTCAAATTCGGCAATGGAGCAATCTCGTGGAAGTCGAAACTTCAGGAATGCACAGCGACCTCAACGACCGAAGCAGAATATGTAGCTGCGTTCGACGCAGCAAAAGAAGCCTTATGGCTTGGTCGGCTGGCGCACACGTTTCGACAAGTCGACCATGACTCGGCTCCAGTTGTCTACAGCGACAGTCAAGGTGCTGTTGCCTTGTCGAAAAATCCGGTTCACCACAACGCCTCCAAGAATATCGACGTTCGATATCACTTCGTTCGGGACTGCGTCATCTCAGGGAAAATCGGTCTAGAGAAAATATCCACAACCGACAATGTCGCAGATGGAATGACCAAGTGTCTTTCGGCAGACCGTTTTCGGTCTCTTCGGCATCAGATGGGCGTAACGACAAACCAGTCCGGTTAGAGCCGGACACAGAGCAGGATGGTTCCCGACAACCGACATCAGTTCCTTAATGATCGGCTTCAACTGTTCCGACCCGACCAGTTCGGTCTTCTGCCTTCGGACCCTGCCGACTCGAACAAAGCTGATATGTCCGAGAACCTAAGTCTATACCTGTAATCTTAGATAACCCATGTATACGCCCATTACGGGGGAGTGTCGAATACATGTGTATAATGGACGTATTCACACTATCCCGTTTTGGCCATTTATGTAATTAGCATAAAGGGTAGTTGCCCTAAGTTGGTCACTATATATAGTGACCTTGTAACCTCTTTGTGAGGTTGGTTGTTGTATTCTAGTTTATGCAATAGAAAGACTTTTTTGTGCCTCTCTCTCTCTCTCTCTCTCTCTCTCTCTGTGCAACGACCTACATTCTGTCATTCACAGGGAATAAACAGGAATCGAGTGCTTCTTGATCTTCCGCACAGACGACATTGCTTCCAACAGAGAGTACTAAAGGAAAATCAATGATAGAATATTTAAAATAGATACTATAATCCTCTTTCATACTAGAAGAGAATGAAGAAATTATAGGGCTTATATAGGAAATTTCCTTCCATGATATGATCAATGACCTAAAAGAAGAGTATATGTAATCAAAAGACACCCAACATCAAGATGTAAACGAGATCAATAATGGCAAATGAAGGAATTCTCATTTTGGCTCAACATTATGGAACTTAAGTTCCATCAACCATATCTTTGTAGGAAAATCCCAAAGGAACCTCCAAATTGTTAGAGTTGACTTCTATGACCTCAAGAAGAAAAATGGTTCTAGGAAATGCTGAAAATGCTTTCTCACTAATAGAAGTTAGGTGTGCAAGCCTAACACCTATATAATCAACGACGATGTTCACAATATAGCACATACCATGGAACTTAATGCCTCTTTTAGTTTTGAAGGCACTCATGCCAAAGCTAATCCAATTTCTAAAGAGAAATGGGTATGATGGGAATCCTTATGTCATAAAATGCATTATACTCCAAATGTGGCTTATAGAACAAAAGAAGGAGTCGTTACAAGTCATTTAATATCTATAACTAGACAATAAGGTGACAATTAATAACTTTAAAAGTGGACCAAACATCAATATTATCATTAAAGCCTTTGTGGGTTAGAAAATTAATTAGATCAATACATTATGTTCTAGCTATGATTAATTCAATTAACTGTCGACAACTGTGAGATTATGACAATGAGAAATCCAATTGGACCTTTGAGAATGTGCACTTTACAATAAGGAATGGCAAACTTGGTTGCTCATATGATGAACAAGATTTATAGGTCTACATTTTTATCATAACAATGTTGTTTTGTGATGACATCCCCATGAAAGGATATTTAGTGACAAACAAGTCTAAAGATCAAATTGTTTTGAAAGTTTATATTTGATCACATATATGATAGTGAGAAGATGTTGGAGAATTTTGAAGGTACACATATCTAATTATATAAGGTGAAAAGTCCAAATATGAAGAATGAAAGATTTTTTTCATTAGACATTTATGTGGTCCCAATGGTCATAAATTGTCTAATGCAAAGCTCCATACAATCTCGAATATGAAGTAAGAATGAGACATATCATCAGAAGTAAATTTCCTATTTGCTATATTGACCCAATTACATATTGAATGTTGTGTATTTCCATAGTTGTTATACTAGAGTACCTAATAGTCATCATTTGCTTTGCAAGAGATCGATCAATTGGCACAAATCTTGTGCAATATGGCTCTCTCATGATGCACATCCTACGTGGCACCTAGATCCTGCTTTCAAGTAGATCAATCAAGGAGAGAGCACCAAATATTTGGGTTTCCAAATTGGTTTCAACATACCTATGGAAACTATGATTACACTAGTTATTCACTCCATCCGACAAAAGTTAATACATTGGAGTTCAAAAAAACTCTCGCTAGCGGGGCGCATCATAGTGGCAAACCAAGTATTACTCGCGACAGCATGGTACAACCTATCATGCTGGACAATCTCCAAGGAAAGTATACGCCAGATTCAGCCATTGGTACGCAATTACATTTGGTCTAGTAAGGAAGATCATGCAACTCGGGCCAAGGTGGCGTGGCCTATACTCACATCACCTAAGTCGAGAGGAGGATTAGGTCTTATTGATCCCCTCTCACAATCAAAAGCCCTACTTGCCAAATTTGTGGTGTGAGGACTCCAACCAGGGAATGACAGCTGGAAAATGCTACTACGGTTGCGCTTCGCTTACTTTAGGCCACGAAAAGGGACCAATTGGGCCCCCCAAACTAGATGGATTCTAAACATGGATCTCAAACCTAGTTTCTCCCGCCAACTAGAGGATAGATTTAGTGCATCCATGTGGAAGGCGTGGTGTGACATTAGACGAGGACTCAAGTGTGATCAACCCAATTCCGAAACTGCCTGGCTTAGTCAACGTATCCTTTGGAACCCATGTATTAGGGATGAATCTAATCAACTAATTGGATCAAGCAAGGGGTTGTCATGGGGATACATGTTGGAAGGTCCAAGAAAAAGTATAGAATATTGGAGACAGTTTATGCCATTACCAATACAAGACCAAGCCAACATCCTCCATGGAATCAGGGGCAGATGGGCTATGAGATCTGAAATCATTAACGCTCTACCAATTAGGGAAGATGCTCATCAAAGGACAACAACGGAGAGATGGATAGGTTACAAGGAGGAGGGCTCTTTGCTCCGAAGAGGTAGGGACACACCGGACAAGATCGAAGGCTCTGAACTGTAGGACAATGAGACATCAACACAACATAAGGCAATTCGAGTACTAGCATATACTAGGCATAAATGGATTGTAGATCCTGATCTAGTCAAAGTACAACCAGATTGGCACATATGTACTCATGAAAACACATGGTTATGTAAGGTCTGTTGGGACCCTTTGTAATGGACATGGCGTGATCCTTACGGGGGTCAAGGAAGCCAACCTATCCCTTTCTTTCAATTCACAACTAGATTGGGTCGTCATATTATAACTACTCAATCTGCCCGAGACCCGGCTGCTGCAAAGGTCTGGAAAACATATCATGTTCCTTACACAATTATCACCAAGTTTTGGCAGAAACTCTGGAAACAACAACACACGAGGCAAATCACCACTTTCCAATGGTTATTAATACATAGGTCACTACCGGTTGGTGCATGGCAGCGTGGGAACCTCAGCTCTCCTAATTGTGTAGCATGTCCAACTGTAGTAGAATCAATACGACACGCTCAATGGGACTGCCTAGAGTCCCATCAAATATGGCGGGGGGTTGGCTGCTTATTGCAATTATGCCAGGTGCAAGGCTCAATCAAGTGGGGGAATGTATGTTGTCTATCATGGCAGGCCCCAGTTGACAGATATGAGCATCAGGAAGAGGGGATGGCTTTGATTATAAAAGCACAAGAGGTTTTTTTTCTCCACCATTGGCAATATGCACTCAACTCCTATTAGTGCCAAATCTCAAGTTGTGTTGGACTTGGTCAACCCAATAACTCTTTGGATTTTATGGAAACAACGATATAGACAGGTCTTCTCCAACCAAAGCGCGCAACCAATAATGTTAATGCAAGAGATATGGAGTGAAGCTATAGCCACTCTAAAGAACCAATATGATGGCCTCAAGGGCGACTCCAATAGAGTTGAAAGACAATGACTAGCCTTTATCCAACAATGGTTGTCCTCTCCCTTTCTTGAGGCAGTGGGCATCCACATAAGATGGACCAATCGTGGTCAGCCCAATAACTCTTTGGATTTTATGGAAACAACGATGTAGACAGGTCTTCTCCAACCAAAGCGCGCAACCAATAATGTTAATGCAAGAGATATGGAGTGAAGCTATAACCACTCTAAAGAACCAATATGATGGCCTCAAGGGCGACTCCAATAGAGTTGAAAGACAATGACTAGCCTTTATCCAACAATGGTCGTCCTCTCCCTTTCTTAAGGCAGTGGGCATCCACATAAGATGGACCAATCGTGTCCCTATAGGGATTTGTATATAATAATCTCATCTATAAAATCTTTATAACTGATGGAAGGAGTTTTGTTTTTGGAAAAAAAAGAAGTCATCATTTACTAGTCTAAAGGTGAACAATTTATTCTAGAACATTTTCCTAGCTAAAACTTATGTTCTTAGAGGTAATTAGTTTTACCCATAAATTGAACATTTCGTCGGTGTTTCTGCACTATGAAAAAGACACCTTCAATGTCACTTAAGTTTTAGGACTACTGAATTTTGTCACACTCATCAACATCCTTGACATCTTTGACTTGTCACGTGTCTCCGTTTTTTTATCCAAAGGCTTGTCTCCTCGTGAATCAATACTTCAAAAAACGTAAGTGATGCATGTGGATTCAACATTATCTACTTCTTTTACTATCCATATCTTCATCCTCTTCTAGTAGCCATATCTTCTTCTACTAGTTGACCTTTAACTAGAGGCACTAGACTATTTGATTTTGACTTTGTTGTTTTGAGTCATATGTCATGATACCCATTTGTGGCACTTAGCAATTAAGGACTTCTTCCATTTTCCTTCATTCTATATCTCTATTTTAGTAGAGAATCATGCGAAATCATGAATCTCCTCCAAAATGCTTAATGGACGACAAGTACAAAACCTTTATAAGTTTGCCTCTATGTTTATTACTACACCTATTGCCATTGCAAGGATTGTTGACCCTATCTTTATTGATAATGATTAAAGAATTAGTTTTTACCTTTCCTCCAAAACAATATATGATTAGGATCACTTCAAAAAATGTAGAAAAATGTTCTTCTTAAAGTATATTGTATAGTTGAATGGTAATGAGTCGTGGCCTATATTAGGAATAACATGGGTTTATAAAGAGGTGAGGGGGTGAGAGGCAAGACTTAGTGGTAGATTAGAGAGGAGTGAGGAGACGAATGATAAATGGTTGAGGTGTTCGAGATGAATTCTCTTTGCACAACTGACGACAATCACTCATTAAGAGTAGTCATTGACCAACTCATTAAAAGTGTTTTTAATGTCTCGATTTTCCCATAATGCAACAATTTATGATTGATTCATTTTCCCTCATTTGTCATCCATTTATTAATGTTTTAACTTTTATTAATTTCTTTGAAGTTTAAGTGAAATTATGTGTTTGTCAAAGCGCTTAAAGCACACGAGTGTATCAAATCATTTTCATGAATTGTCTCTCGATTATGTTTCTATGTCTCTATGTGTATGGACATGTGTGACTGTGTCTCTAGGGTAAAATCGACAACACTCCAAAAGAAAAAATTATGTTGTCTACAGTGACAATGATTTGTCTAGATATTGTCCATGATAAAAGAAAATTGAGCTCCAATAGGAAAGAAAAGAACTAAATGTGTGATAAAAGTGAAATACTTCTCATGAAGCATTAAAATATACATATAATTATTAGAGTCCCAATGCTCCGTCTTGTGCTTTCAATGGTTAAACCTAAAGTGCATTGGCAATGAGGAAACACACGTTTATGGTTAAAGTGTTTCCTAATTCTTTAGAGTCTTTAATTTTTGGATTTTAAACCCCCTCGAATTATTTGGGGATATGTAATCTAGTTATGTAGTTGTGACGATGACATGAACTCATGTGTTCCCACCCATTCAAACATCATAGATAAGAAAAGTATTTCTATTGATGTGTTTTGTACTTCATATACTAAATGTTTTAGTGTTTTCTGTTGGTCGCCTTTTGAGTAATATCAAATAATATCTAGCAATAGGAGAGAAAAATATTGGTGTTATACCTTTTAAACATATAATGAGTCATTCATAATCAATGGGAGCATATGAAGGGAGTGCAACTATAGGAAGGTTTGTGAACATCAAAGTATTTTCCTAAAAGAAATGAGAAACTGTGTCAAACCAACATACCTCAATATAACCTTTATTATCTCGATCAAGTTCTTCCATTATCAAGGCAGCATATTCTTCAGCTTGCTCTCTCATCATTGATAACTTATTTGCCGATGCACTTAGAAGGATGACCTAGAAAGAATGGGTGTAAATAAAAATGGGTGGTTACTAATGCAATGCAAATGCATTTCACAACATAATTCTTCTATATTATCTTCTAGCTAAAATGGCAGTAAGTAACTTCTAGCTATACCTCTTTAACCTCTTTCTCAGCAATACGGCCATCGGAGTCTTTATCGCATCTGTCACATATATATCATACATTGTTGGCTACCATTTACATTTACATTGTGTGATAAAGTAATTTATTAGCTACATACAAATCAAAAAATATTTGGGTGCGAGAGTGAAAGCTTCGGTCTGAAATTTGTTTCCAATACTTGTGGAGGTCCTCTTTGGATATCCATTTCACCTTATCCACTCCAAACCGTCTCCTTGTTAAAGCATCTAGCAACTCCACCGCAAATTCGTTGGATTCACTCATTCCTGCATTACATGCCATACATTCAATTTAATTTGACAATAATCATGGCTCATTAACATAGGCATAACATATCATTTATTCCAAATCATGAAAGAGTCGAATTATAAGGACAAAAGCCACATAAATTCCAATAACCTTGTGATTTCTTGCTTGTCAATATGATAAAAGAGAAGTAACCATCCAAATTAAAATTACGTTACATGGTCTTCTTATTCATTAACTAAACAAGAATGATATACACACACAATGAAATAATTGATTGTTCATTGTTTATTACAACCATTACTATGCCAATTTCATAGAAGAATTTGAGTATTAATGTTCATCCTCACCCCATTCAAATCTATAAGGAAAATCATCCTTCTTTCACTTGTAAGCATGACCTCATAATTGATAATGGAGTTGGAGAGGTTTAACTACGAGAGGAGACCGTGTATGTGATACTACAACTAAGCACTTTTACCTATGAATGTTTTCCCCATTGTCTACACAATGGACTAAACACACACAACTTGTTCATAATCACCCCCATCTCTAAGGCACTTGGATATCCACACTAGCTTGATTTGAGGCATGACTTTAAGGCATGTACTGAGTCTAGTCGGTTATCCATATGCTCGGGAGTAAGAGCATCACACTTTTCATTCAATGCTTTCCCTCTGATCACATTTCGATTATGCTTTTAACACATCTTTGAATTTATCTCATAACCATGGTGTGCACTCTCAATTGTGACATTCATTAATAAAGTTCTTAGATATGGAGACTACTACTCGCTTTGATATACATATGAAGTTAATTTAACTATATAGTTTTGGCCTTATAGGTGATATTTGAGCTCCAAAGTTAACATTAAAATCTCTCCCTCTCTCTCTCTCTCTCTCTCTCTCTCTCTCTCTCTCTCTCTCTCTCTCTCTCTCTATGTATATATATATTTATCATCAACATCCTAATCTCAAGAGGATGTTTTCATCAAGGCTATTGGCATGTTCTATCTCTCTACTCAAACAAATGAGTAAATAGCCCCTTAGTAGAATGTCATCTCTACTAGTTAGAATTTTATGAGAAGGTGTGGTAGATCATTGCAATCGTTACTGGCGAAGAGGTGAGGCCCGGGGGTCTATAATTGAAATGTGAGCAAGCTAGTATGGAAGGTGAAGACATGGGCTCTCTCACAAACTTATCCACACACATGTACATAAGTAGAGGAAGAAGAAAAAGTAGAAGAAAGAAAGAAAGAAAGAAAGAAAGAAGAAAGGTGATGGTCAATGGGTTGCCTTTGGTGATGGCTTTAAAATGAAGACATATTTCAAATGGGACATGTTTTTTGTGTACAATGGTTGACGAAGCTGCTAGACATAGGTTCATTACAAATTTTACATGTTTGGTTACTAAAGAAATTTGGGTGGTTATATCACAAAATTGGGCATCAATAACAAGAAGTATTTTGTCACCTTTTAAGTGGGGGTTTTTATTGATGATGATAAAACTATATCCACACCATCATATCAGGTTGTGTTTGACTATCTTAAGTATTGGGGGATGTAGTTTAATTGAACCATGAGAAATGGGTTCTTATTTGATGGGCATTGTGGGGTAACGTAACACAAGAACTCCTTGAAATGAAAGGGAAGTTGATTTGGCAATTTTCGTAACTATGTTGGATGGGGACGTTGTCCCAAGATGAGGTAGAGTTATTCATCTAGTATTACAATACGAGTTATTCATCTAGTATTACAATACTTGAGAGGGTTTACCTTGTCAGGTAGCTACTAATGAAGGTGCGATCTAATGAAGTAGTGGAGCTACCAAGGGTTGCATTATCATCATGTTTTAATAACAAAAGATACATTTCAGAAGAAGAAGAAAGAAACATTCAGGAAACAAGGAAGAACAAGAAGGAAGGAAAAACAGAAACCAAGCAAGAAAGAAAAAGCAGAAGAAGAAGAAGAAAGAAAGAAGAAGAAGAAGAAAGAGGAAGATAGAGAAGATTTTTATGAGTGTCTAGTGGTAGTACTACTAAGTAGTGGAGATAGGAAGGGTTGTATTATGATCTTGTTTTAATAGCAAACTTACATTTCATAAAAAAAAAGAAGAAGAAAGAAGAAAGAAAGAAAGAAGAAGAAAAAGAAAGAACAAACAAAGAAGAAAGAAGAAGAAAAAGAAAGAAGAAACAAAGGAGGAGGAAGATAGAGAAGATTTTTATTGTTAGTAGTAGTAGTACTACTACTACTACTAGTTGTAGTAGTAGTAGTAGTAGTAAGTAGTAAGAAGTAGTGTAGGTGATATACCAATACATTCACCAAACTTGGCTCTGCTGAGCATGGCCGAAGAAGGATCGGAGAGGGCATCGAATCGGCCTCCCACCTCTCGCCACATCGCCTCCATCCCTTCCTCCCCGTAATTCTCCGTAGTTTTCTTTATGAATCTCAGCCCTTCCAGCGCTTGCTCCGTCCTCGATTTCGACTTCCCCAATGCCGCTACCCCAACTATCTCCAAATTCTTCGCTACCTCTTCCTTTTCCGATGACGATGATGATGACAATGATCTATCCCCCATCCCTACCCCTAATTTATCAATAGCCCCTGATTGTGCCACCAGATTCCCATCCGAAGAAGAAGGCTGGTAGGAGTAGTTGTTCGCCCGATTTGTGCCCTCATTTGCCCTCATTTGCCCTAATAATGTGCCCGATCGAGTTTCGCCACTTTTGCGATTCTCCTCTCGGAATCGCCCTTCTTCGCCATAATTAACCATGACTCCGCCAACTTTAGCATTCATTCCCTCATTTTTCTCCTCGTCGGTCATGGTCATCCGCATGAATTCGCGGAGGCTAGTCCGTGGTGATCCCGGGGGCACATTATTATTAGGGCTCAATGCCTCTAATTCTGCATCGGAATACGCCTCTAATTCGGCATCTCCATAGAAATGCTCGTAAACATCGTCATCGCATGAGATCACATGAAGAAGAGCATGATTGTTGTCAATGGGAGATAGATTGCCGCCAAATTGTCGACCGTTGTAATCGAATTGCTTGGCAGTGAGGCTCATGAAGCTCACATTATCGGGTCGAACGTCGAGTGTCAATTCTAGCATCACTTTCGCCCCATTGCCATTAATCATCGGCTCGTCTGTAGACATGATGATGATGATGATGATGATGATGATGATGATGATGATGTGGATAGACTGCCAATTGTATCGAATTATTGATTAATCCCTGTAATTAATTCACTGGTCTTCGCTCAATTGCATGTGTTTCCGCACATCGATTGCTTAAATTGGTCGAAACAATATGGACCCGGTAATATCCCACATGTCCTGAGAAACAATGCATTGGTTACTTACTTCCTCCCATAATATAATGATGCATTTAAATTTTTGATTAAATGCTTGTAGAATCATACCTTGATTGCTCAATTGGCCGCATAAGTAATTGTTTTAGGGATTGCTTATTCGCCCGAAGAATTGTCTATTAGTTGTGTAATTGCATGCATAATCATCCTTTAACTTCCTAATGACCTACCGAATCGAGTATTCTCCCCTCAATCGCTCATCGAGCTTCTATTCAAATCCTTTTTTTGGTATTGGGATATATTAATTATCTGTTTCATCATCATCCAGCAATTAATCGCATTGTATGCGGATTAATCCGTTGCATTACTTCCTTAATGTCTTCCATAGTCCTCATTAATTGCCTAATGGAGGTAGGTAGTATCACAAGTGAAGGGAGAGCTTTGCTCTTTTAGGAGGTTCTAAGGCCTTTTTGTTAGAAAGTGGATAAAAAAGATTTGTCAAATAAGATGGATGTTTGCCAATAGTGTGAAAGTGCCCAAAAAGAAAGAGTTGTTGTCCACCTTACAGTGTGAAAGGGAAAAGAGAAGGAAAGCAAAGAAGGTCATTTTTTGAAGCTAAAAAAGAATGTTATTATATATATATATATATATAAAAGAAAAGAAAAAAAGGAAGAACGAAGAGTATTTGTTGTCCACCTTATGGTGTGAAAAGAAGGGAAGAGAGAAAGCAAAGAAGGTTTCTTCTTTGTGAGGGCACACAAGAATATATGTGTTCCAAAAAGAAGTTTAAGGTTGGAGAAGATGAAGCTCTCGCTTTTCTTTGTTGTGAAGCTCTAGAGAATCGTCATATAAAAAATATCGTAAAGGAGAAAAGCAATCATGAAGGTTTCTGAGCCTTAAACCATGTGCCATTCTAAAGGTTTTTGAACCCTATGCCAACAGTAGTAACAACAACAACAACAACAACATTGATCAAACCTACCCACACTAGCTCAATACACGTTTCTTGGAATCCTCCCAACTCATTTCTCCACTCACAAAATATAATCAAATGATATAAGATGCAAAAGTTGCCTTTGACTTGTGATCATATTTGATAATGCTGGCTCGACGTAACTTTCCCATCGTTTGACACCTTGTCATGTATGAGCTTTCCATTGTGTCTTGCTATTGTCAATACACGTCCATCACCTAAACACACTCACAAGGTGAAGCATGTTTAAACCATAAGTTACTGCCTAAAGTGCAAAAAGAATGGGCTCTTGCATTGACTATTGAGATATCCACGATTAGAAACATGTTCTGTTTAAAACACTTAGCTCGTTGAGCGAGATGAACCAAGATACGAATGGAGGGCATACACATACATACATATTGGCAACACACTTTTTGGAATACTTGAAACTAGTTTTTACGGGATGTTGTCTTATATGATGAATTTAAGTTTTTATTGATTTGAAGGAAATTTTGATTGAAGGTACAATTGTTTTAAGCATGGATTATGGCTATTCATGTTATCTCTTGAGGAAAAACATGTCTTAACTCTATAATCCCCAAATTCCAAATAATAGCAAGTATATATTGAAACATTGATGTCTTAATAAATATATCGACAACAATGTAATGTGTGTAAGTAACTAAGCCACAACCCATATTTGCTATGGTTCACTATCCACAAAGAACCTAAAGATATATTTCACAATGAAGGTTTTCATTCCAACATTTCCAAATCAGAAGAGTTTAAGTGATATAAGTGGCATTGATCCCTACAATAAAGTTTATTCTTTTAGGATGGACATCAATTCCCAATTCCCATACACATAATTGTCAAGTGATTAATTCTCGTTTCTTTGAATATCACTTATACGTCTGTCGGCCTTGATATATACTAAGCACAATATATTTTGAAGAGTCTTTCGTGTTCCACCCATAGCCATAGAACACTTTGGAGACTTATTTTTTAAACACAATTGCTATATGGCAAAATTAACAAGATAAACGAATCCATACATTTCTTGTAGACTAGTACGGGTCACACTAATAATGTCTTTTGCAACACAAGCTCATTCACTAGTTTATTTTATATGCTTTGAGATATTAAAACAATCTGTATTATGCATTTTACATTATAGAAATGTACTAGGTGTTGAGTGTTTCACTAAATTTAAAGTTAAAACTACATGTTGGCGTTTCATTGCTAGTTTCCAATCATTCATTCCATTTTACATATTCTCTCTTTATCTTTCAATATCCACTTATAACAATACATTTATTGGGCTAGGCTCTTTATTCTCATGGTTTATATTTTAACAATACTTGAATACATCATGTCTTAAAAATGCATAACACATACTTTTGATGGTTGAAAAGTTTTTTTGTGATGGGGCAATTCGCATCAATTTTCCTTTTTCGTTATTGTAGTTGTTAGCATCAAACAACAAACCTTGTCAAGAAAATAGTTTAATATCCCAGAAGCATGTAATCATATTTTAGGGGCATCAAATGGTGGTTGAAGTAGTTAATACTAGGAAGCAAAGAATGCATTGTACAGTTAACCTTGCTCTCCCTCCCATGCCCCCAGCTCATAGAAGTATAATGTTGTTTAGAGCGCAAGGGTCTTGTTTGAAATCTATATCACTAATGATCCACCTCTAATATTGCAAATTTATAGAGAGATTCTAGGAGGTTTATCCTTCCCACAAATAGGAGACCACAAGAACATTCCACATTTTTCACTTTGAATGCAACCAAGGGAACTATTGGTTAGAAAGTTTCTTGGTTACTTTAAGAAAGTTTAACCTTGAGAATTTGACTTCTCCATCTCTAGCTCCCCCTAAATGCATAAGCCTTAAGGAGTGGAGTTCTATTGACAAAGGGAAGTAAATAAAAACATGTCGTATTAGGCCCCATTTTCCTTCCTAGAAGAACATGATCTCTCTCTCTCTCTAGATTAATCAACATAATTGGTCATACAATCATGTGTGTGCGAAGAATACAATAAATGTTTCCCCCAACATGGTTTCCGTCATGATCTCCCTCATAGTGTTTTGGATTGATAAAAATTCCCTATGAAGTCGAAAGTAATGTATAAGTAGGAGGTATCTCTTCGTGGTCCCTAATGTACTAGTTGAACTGGTAAAACATGAAATCATAGGTGGAAGATGAATGAAATGTTTGGTAGTGGGATCTTGTTGGTGGTGATGAGTCTTTTTGTGGTGTCATATTTAATAGTTCTTAACTATTGCATGTTTTTAGTTTCTTCTTCTCATATGTTTTTTTCCTACTAGTATGCGTTTAAATAAAAAAGCAAAGAAACGAGTGTTTGAGGCAATTGAAACAAGACACTATATTGTTGACAAGCACTTTGAGAAAGCATTGACTTTATGTACATACATCATATCAAAGATTTTAGACATCCCAACAAATAATTAGGTTTTAATTAAAGGTTACCATATTGATGAAACTAAATACATGACCATGATAGTGTAAGAATAAAGTTTGTGCTTTGAAACATACAATGTATATGTATAGCATGGAACCTTATCATAAGATACAAAAACTTAGGCACAAGAGTTTTTATAGAGAATGTTATAAAGAACTAGAGAGCATAGTTCTTTGGAAGATCAAAGTGCATTAAGTGAGATATGTGTGTGTATTGATAAAGCTTGCATTTTGTCACATAATATATATATAGATAACAGAAGATTCACATAAGATATTGAACCTTAGTTACAAAATTTGTTATTGAGAAGTTTATGAAGAACTTTGTTCTATGGAGGATTAAAGTGTATAGATACAATGGAATTAATTACGATATATGTATATATGTGGTGTTATGTTGTGTGTGTGTGTGTGTGTGTGTGTGTGTGTGTGAGGGGGGAGATAGACAGAGAATAAGAGACAAATACAATTTATTATCGCCTTTGGAGGTCAAATATGACATATGAGACCAACAATGTAACATTTTCATGAAATAGATGTGAAAGTGAGTAGCAACTCTCAATGTTCAAGAACTTTACTAATGAATGTCACAATTGAGAATGCACTCTATGATTATGAGAAATTCATGTAAGTGTTAGGTTTGTGTGGGAAGCATACTCAAGTGTGACGAACGCAAAGCATTGTATCATATTGTGAATCTATTTACAACAAAGTGTACATAGTTGATTATGAGAAATTCATGTAAGCGTTAGGTTTGTGTGGGAAGCATACTCAAATGTGACGAACGCAAAGCATTGTATCATATTGTGAATCTATTTACAACAAAGTGTACATAGTTGACTAATCTCATCACTGGTGCTCCAACACCCCATCTTATATTGTGGTGAGTGTGAACTAAGTCTTATGGAAACAATGGTTTAGATGGCACACAATATGATGGGCTTTAACATGTATTGGGGTGAAAGCAAACTATGGT
This sequence comes from Azolla caroliniana, assembly GCF_043228905.1. Classification (NCBI taxonomy): domain Eukaryota; kingdom Viridiplantae; phylum Streptophyta; class Polypodiopsida; order Salviniales; family Salviniaceae; genus Azolla; species Azolla caroliniana. The sequence goes on along the minus strand of NW_028230450.1, from coordinate 15,126,657 downwards.
GTACAAAAGAAACATTGCCAAAAAACATAACTTTTTATACTATTAATACTAGAAAATAAGAAAGTTTGAAAATTGAATCCTTCTAGGGTGGGGGTAGTGTCGAATACATGGTATAATGGACGTATTCACACCGTCCCACTTGGACAGACTACGTTTAGGACATTTATGTAATTAGACTAAAGGGAAGTTGCCCTAGTTCAGTTATTGTATATATTGACTTGTAACCTAGTTTGCTACGATGTTGTTGCCTCCATTCTTTTGTGTTGAGTAGACAAGCTCGATATGGGACGATTGACTGAATAAGCCGAAAGCCAGATCGAACATAGATCGATCAAGTAGGCCCGAATCGAATGGAATCCGACAGGTCGTTAGGAAGCCTAAATGCCTATTTTAGTAAATAGGCCTACTATTATAGGCTAATTAGTGTCAGACTCAGTTAATGAGCAAACAAGTATGTGTTAGCCCTCAATTAGGGCTTGTATAAAAAGTGCACTGAGCACATTTGTATGTAGAACAAAGTTTTTTGTAATTTAAGTTGTAGTTGTCTACGTAACTCTCTCTCTCTCTCTCTCTGGCAACATTTGAAGGATATCATCCTTAAGGTTGGATATCAATACTTTAAGAGGCATGTGTGTGGGCATAAGATGTATAATTTTCCATGTAATTCTTGGTTCGATGATGAATGTAAGATGTGTCACAAATTGTTTAAGTCCATAGAAGGGGAAAATGAAAAGATTGTTGCATGGAACCTATATAAGAAAGTAGTGAGGAGAAATAAAAGAAGATATTTCCAAATGCAAGAGATGAAAAAGAAAAACTTGTTTAACCTCCAAAAAGTTAGCATGGGGACAACTCAAGGGTAAGAAAGAAGATGTGAAAGTTCACTTTACAAATGAAGAGATGTTAGACCATGTACAAAGCCTATATATGCATGAAGGTGTGACTCCTATGGTTGAGAAAATTGAAACACCATGCACTACATGTATCGATATTGATGATGTCAATAAGGGAATAAAGAAGATGGCGAGTGGGAAAGCAGTAGATGCAACCTACGTCTCAAGTGAGCTTTTAAAATGGACAATGACAATTATAGAGCAAGCAATAAAACAAGGTTTTCCAAATGATTGGCTTATGAATTGGATTAAACCAATATTTAAAGCCGGAGATAAGAATCAAGTATCAAATTATCGTACAATAATGATGAGCTCAACTATTGCTAAATTATATAGCACTATTATGGAGCAAAAGATAAGCACATGGGTTGAAAGTACAAGAAAAAGACCACTTGGGCAAGCAAGATTTAGACCAGAACACTCCACTATGGATCATTTGGTCACATTGGGAGTAATCATGGAAGAGAGTACCAGGAAAAACCCTTTATTCTTGTTTTGTTGATTTCAAGAAAGCTTTTGAAATCGTACCAAGAAGTGAGCTTTAGAATAGAATGGCAGAGATTGACATGTCATTAGAGTACCAAGTTGTTGTTGCACGCCTATATGAACAAGTTAAATGCCAACTAAAAATGGATAGTGGATTCTCAAAGCACTTTTTAAGTAACATGGTGGTCCAACAAGGATGTCCACTATCACCCACACTCTTTGGATGATGTATTGATAAATTAGAAGAAGTTGTGAATAAGGTTGCAAGAGAAGAAGGATTGAATGCCCCCAAATAGATGCAACATGTTAGTGTGCGCCATTTACTTGGGGTATTAGAAGAATTTTCCATAGTAGTGAACTAGCAGTGAATGTGGAGAAAACAAAAATGATGGTAGTGCAAACCATCCAACCTCATCATTACTCTATGCTCACATATAGAGGTGAACATATACAATTTGTTCAAAGCTTTAAATATCTTGGTATTGATGTAGCCGCCACAAATAAATGCAGTGCATGCTTTGATTCTAGGCTCCAAGCCGGTTGGAAATCATATTACCTTTTGGAGAACCAATGCAACCAAAGTGATACTTGTGGATGGGAAGTAAAACTAATGTTGTTCAATGCCACGGTAACTCAAGTATTGCTTTATAATGGAGTAGAAGTATGGGGTGGCACCATCTCTCTTAATGCATGGAATGAGATTGAGAAAATTCAAAAGATGTTTTTAGCAATAGGAGTTAAATGCACTACCTCTTACTAGGTTATGCTCTTGGAAACAGGTGTTCGACCCATATAAATATTGGCACTCCAAAATATAAATACATTACAAAAGTAAAGAGTATGCCAAATCAGCGATTACCACATCTTGCTTGGAATGTTGGATGTAAGCTACAAAAGAATCATAAGAGTAAGATTCTCTCATCCGGTTGGGTTGTTGACATAAGGAAATGGTTTAGAAGATGGGGTATGGATGATCTTTTAGAGCTTTTGGCCGATGCTATGCCTTATGTAATGATTGAGGAAAGGTTGGTGGAATCATTAAGGATGAAGTGGGAAGATGCTAAGAGGACAAAGCTAGAATACTACATTGCAAATGTCAACCCTGAATGTTGGTCTCAATATAAACCAAGAATGCCTATTGATCGTATCCAACCTTATGTCATTACCAATATGAGTACTAATGCTCGTAGAGCCCTTACATTACTTTGCACTCAATCTCACAAGTTAGGTATTGAAGTTGCATCATGGTATCAAAATGTAACGAATTTGAAGACATGTAAAGTATGCAATGAAGGCATGGTAGAGGATGAATGTCACTTGCACTTCACATGCTTGACATATAGTGCAATTCATTCAAGATATGTTGACATACTAAGAGGGAGTGATAACTTAAGTGCCATACTTAAGACACCACCTAGAAGGTTGAGCTCATATGTGTATGCTTTATTCCCGCATAGAGACTTTGTGCTTCAATGTATGAATACCCCTTCTTAGGAAGGAGACACATATCAAGAACACACGTATACTCTGGTCCCATAGGTCAAAACTGGCCTCTTTATGGACGATAAAATTTTTAATTCTAATTCTGTGTTTTCCTAACTGTTTGCTTTCAATTGTCCGACCGAGCTGGCTATGCTCGCACATAAGCTTCCGCACATGTATCTTTCTACATGGTATCAGAGCGTGAGGGTTAAAAGAATCATTTGCAATAGACACGCAAACAAATGCAGACACAATCTTTCGTCTTCTAGAGCAGAAAAGACAGGAACATGGACTTAGGCATGGGAAACTCACTTCTGACAGAAAAGCTCGATAGGAGCTACTATTCATCTTGGTCATATAAGATGCACTAATACTTGCTTGGGCACGGGTACTAGAGTTACGGTGAAGGAGCGAATCATGCAGCACCATATGTGACACACATGGACTTTCCGGCTTGGGAGCAAGTGGCAAGGAGAGTAATGTACTGCTTCACATCCAGTCTTGGCGATTAGCCACTTAGCTACATCCAAGATGCCAAGACATCGAAAGATGCTTGGACAAACCTGAAGAGGATCTTTGCAACAAGCATGAGGGCTAGGAAGCCACAATTCAAACAAGAGCTGAGAAATGTCCGATAGAGAGGCATGTCGGTGGCCGACTACACCTCCAAGATCAAGGAGATTTGCAACTCCCTTGCCTCCATCAACGTGACCGTCTAGGAGGATGAAATGGTGCAGGTCTGTCTCAGAGGGTTGTCTTCTAGATTCGGATCATTCCGAACGATGGTCTGCATGAGAGAGAACACATCGTCGCTCTTTGAGCTACAATCAATGTTGCTTGTTGAAGAAAACCACGTGGGTGTGACGATGAGCGCGCACGTCGACAACAAGATATTGTACACGGAGGCGGATAGGCCCCATGGTCGTGGCGGACGAGGTGGGTCGGCACGCAATGGAGGTGGTTGACAAGAGCAGGACTGAAGGCATAGAAGTGGTGGCGACCATAGTACGTAAAATTCGTGTTCTTCTAGCATAACATTCGTTTTCCTACGTTGGAAAACGAATGCGAATGTTATTCGAACATTCTCGTGTTTTTTTTTGTTTTTTTCCCATTTTGTAATGTTTTTTTCATTTTGTAGGATTATTTACCTCATAATAAATAGTTAATCCAAAAGTATGGTAATTATCATTCTTTGAGGGTGAATGCGAATGCGAATGTACGTATGGTATGTATGGTTCATACTATGGTGCCGACATCAGCCCCAGACCCTCGACGAGCAAGGGGAGTCAAGGCCGCGCCGGAAGCCAGCAAAGAAAGATCGTGATGAACTGTTGGTATTGTGGATGGAAGGGGCAGAAAGAAAGTGAATGTTGGAAGAATAGAGTTTATTCGGACAAAGCTGGATCGAGCCATGCTCATGCAAATAGGCGTCAGAGATCACACTTTGCAGAAAGCTCAAAGCGAGCCGGAATGAGTCCCGCCTTCATCATGAAGCACAAGGTTCAATCTATGGCGGCAAGCACCTTGAAATCCAACGAGGTGTGATATGTGGATTCTGGTGCTTCCAATCACATGACGAACCATGAGGAATGGTTCTCCTATCTTGAGAAGCCAAAATAGCTGGGGTCATCGAAACCGGCGATGACACTCCTCACCCCATCGAACATATTGGAGATGTCTCTCTGAGCCATGTTGGCCAGAGAGGGATAATGAAGAACGTCTTTCATGTATCAACGATCACCAAGAACTTGGTGATGGTCGGACAAATTGTTGACCAGGGCATGCAAGGCTAGTTGACTCATCACAACTGTTTCATTGAAGACAAAGGCTAGATAATCGCGCGTGGGTGAAGAGAAGGGAGGATGTTTATCCTCAAGATGAATGATGTCGACACCGCGATCATTGAGAAAACCGTCCCTATGAGGAATCGGTGGATAGTGTGCGTAAATTGGCCCTTACACACGGGCACATGTTTTGATGTATTCACATAGTTAAGTACAGGTAGGCGACGTAAATATCCTAGGTAGCACAAATTCATTAGGAAGGGAATCGAATAGGATCTTTGTCCGCTAGGACAGAGAATAAAAGTGATGGAACAATCTGTAACGACTCTGTCTCCTTATGCTCTAAAAGGAGAGGAAAAGGGCTAAGTACCGGATCGCGCGTTTTGAGAGGACGAAGTGCTGTCGGATTGAGAACCGAGCTCTCTCCTCCACTGTCGTTGTTGTTTTTGCAGGGATTTTGGGTCAAGTTGGTTGCCTTTGTTGTGTGAAAGCTCGTTGTCGTGAAGAAAACTGTCCACAAGCGGAATCGGTGCACCGGAGCGTAGGAACCGGCTCTTCATACACGTGCGCCTTATGTTGTACATAGAAGATCCTAGGCAGGTAGATTCGGTAGGTAGGGAGTTAATGGGAAACGGCTCCTTCCTTGCTTATAAAAGGAGGGAGATGAGGAGGGGCGCGGGATCGCGAAGTGAGAGAGGACGAAGTGTTGTCGGATTGTGGGCCGAAGGCTTCTCTCTCTTCCAAACTCCATAGCTTCCTTCTGTGCAGGTTTCGGGAGGCTCGCGCTGCTCTGAGGAATGCCCGAGTGCTTCCGGCAACACCTCCAACCTACTTCTTTCTTTCTGTGCATTTACGAACAAGCATCGGCACCTGTTCGCCGGCCTGTTCGGTTTTTGTTGTTTGTCTCTGTTAATATACACATACATTCCTTCGTGCCTCTCTGTGTTGGTTTCCCACTCGCGTCTTCGTGTCGAAGGGCCGTGTCCCTGTGGATCTACGCTCGCACCTAGTGGACCTCTTCCCTTCTCCTTTCTCTCTTGCTCTTTGGTACAAGAGCCCCGAGGTCCCGCCTCATTCCACGCATCCGCGAGGAATACCTCGACATCTTGGTGAACCCGACGTGAAGGAGGCGGCAGAAGAGCAGAAGATGAAAGGGTCGAATCTTGCGGAGGCCATGGCTTCGGCCGTGGATCAGATATTGAGCGCACGCGAGGGCTCCGGCGCCCTCGACAGAGCCATTCAGGTGGTCGTCGGTACGATCGACCGGTTCAGTGGAAAGGATGCCACGAAATATTTGGCGTCCTACGGGGCAGAAATGCTGATGCGGGACATTCTGGAAGAGAGGCTTCTTTCCGGGTTCCCTCGAGTGGCGATGCCGAGCATCCATGCGGAGGTGCTCGAGGTACGGGCGGAGAGCCGTACCTGGGAGGAGTTCGAAGGCCGACTCCTAGAGAAATACGGGCTGGACGACGCGCTCCGGCTTTCGAAAAGGGACTTCATGGAATGGGTGGAGTCCCCCGGCAAGGGAAGAAACGCGTCAGCACTCCTCCGGGAGTTCGAAGAACGCTTTGCGCGCCTTTCGGCGCTTGACCGAACCGTTCTGGATACGAGCCGGGTCCTACTGTTCGTCAGGTCGGTGGACGAGCGGGACCGGGATCAAGTCGGCTCCTTGCTGGAAACCGAAGACGGGCTGACGACCGACTGGGCTGCGGTCAAGAGAGTCTGTGGCCGTTTCGACAAACGACGGGAATGGGCTGACAACGGGGCAGCCGGTGCGGGCTCTGTCACAGCGAGGAGGCTTGAACCGGCACCGCAAGGGCGAAGGGAAGAAACCCGGGAATGGCTCGAAACCGGTCCGGCTTCGACCGGCATGGTCAATGGCTCGTCCGGAGGAGCAGCGCTGGAGGAGTTGACACGGGCGATAAAGGATCTCCAGATCGCCCAAACTCGAAGGGAAGGCGGCGAACCGGCTCGTGACCGACGGCCGGCAGCAGGGAACAGGTGCATGTGGTGCGACGAGGTCAGCCACATTCGGAAGGACTGCGGCGATTTCGCAGAGGCGTTGAGGAACCGGGTGGTGTACTTGTGGGAAGGCCGGGTGCATGCCGGCGACACCAGAAGGGCCCTAAACCGAAACGACGGGCGAGGAGGTATGAAGAGACTGATGGAAGAAGTAGCGGCCCGACACGTGGAGGCCATCCACTATTCGGCATCGGCCGGCATTCGGGTCGGGGGCAGCGAGGCCCGAATGGAGAGCAAAGACGGATTCTGGTCGGCAATGCTGGAAGGCCTCGCCGGCGCACGGTTGAGGAAAGACGAAGCGGACCGCGCTGAGAGACGGGTCCGGGAAGTAACCGGGTGGAGCGACCCGGTCGAGGAGAAGACGGGCTTCGTAGAAGCCGCCTGCCGGAACTACGAGGCTCTGGTAGAAGACAAACGAGTGGGGAAAGCCGGAGCGGCCGGGCCCTCACAACGGTACGAGACCCAATTCGGGCAACGACGGAACGATGCCAGCGGGTCCAGCGCGCAAGATAATCCCAGGAAGGGCGGATACCAACTGGGGACGGAAATAGAAAGGACTACGGACCTATGAAAGGTCTTAGAAGAACGGATCCTCGACATCAAAGTGGAGCTGTCATTGCGGGAGGTGCTAGGGATCGCCAAGAAGAAGTTCCACGACTCCATTGTGGATCTGGTGAGACGGAACCGGAGAGACCGGTGGAGGTGCGGACGACGCACATCGACGACATGGCGCTGGAAGATGAGTGGGCGGAGAGCCACTATTCAAGGTGTCGAATACATGTGTATAATGGACGTATTCACACTATCCCGTTTTGGCCATTTATGTAATTAGCATAAAGGGTAGTTGCCCTAAGTCGGTCACTATATATAGTGACCTTGTAACATTTTTGTAAGGTTGGGTGTTGTATTATTTGCTTTATGGAATAAGGAGTCTTTTGTGCCTCTCTGTCTCTCTCTCTCTCTCTCTCTGTGCAACGACCTACAAACTGTCATACGCAGGTATTCAGAACACAATCTAATGCTACTTGATCTTCCGCACAGACGACTTTGTCTCCAACATCTGGTATCAGAGCCTGCACAGTAGTCGGTCCTTCAATCCGCTGTCGGCCGTCGTCTCAGCATTCGGTTTCCTGCGTCATTCGAAGAAGAGAGAAGAAGAAGAAAAAAATGAGGCCTGCATCTCATCGCGTTAGATCATCTTTGCTTGGAGTAAGCCAGCAGGTTGTACTCCGTTCCTTGTGATCGTAACCGCTCGAGGTGAAATCCCCTTGTGCCACTTTGACACGATCGTGCTCCATTCGGTTAAACGGCATCCGAAGAGGTCATTAAACGCTGCTCGCCGCTCGTTGTAACCACTCGGTGCAGATCGGTCTCAAGACAACAACCCCAATTCGTGCTTCATCCGGCTGATCGACATTCGAGAGGATCAGTTGGATCCATCTCTCTCGTCGCTGCAGTCACCCGAAGCCGAATCGGTCCAGATAATCGGTTTCAATAATCGGTATTCGGCATATATATCCGAAGCGAACCGGGCTCACTCCGACTCGGCAACATTCGGGAAGACCAGTCGGTTCTGTCCCTCAAGTTACCGGAGTCAATTCGAGCAAGTTCCGAAGCCGAACCGACTCGGGTTCAAATCTGACTAGAACGATATCGGGTGAGCCAACCGGCTGCACTCCAACAAGGTTCATAGTCAACTCCGAACCGAGCTTCGTCAACCAAAACCGAACTTGATGGCATCAACATCCGGCTCGTCAGAAATGAGTCTACGAAAGTTCGATGGATCGAACTTCAACTTCTGGAAGGAACAAATGCAGGACTATCTCATAGTCAAGGGGCAAATCGATCCCATCGAAAATGAAGAACCTCCAGAAGGATACAAACCAATTGAGTGGCAGAAGCTGGACAGAATTGTCCGCGCCACGATTCGGATGCACCTATCGGAATCGGTATACTTTACGGTGCAATCGTGTACGACAGCATTCGAACTGTGGAAAACACTGTCGGACACTTACGAAAAGAAGGTCGCCGCAACGAAGATGTTTCTGATCCGGCGCCTCTACAACTTGCGGATGAAAGAATCCGATTCGGTTCAAGCACACCTCAATGAGTACGAAAGCATAAGCTCCCAAATCTCGTCACAGGGGACGGCAATCGAGGATGAACTCAGAGCAATGATACTCATGAGCAGCCTTCCCTCATCATGGGAAACTTTCGTCACAACCGTGTGCAACGCGTCAACCACGGCTGTTAAATACTCCGAAGTCACGAGCGCAATCCTGACCGAAGCAGCTCAGAGAAAGTCTTTCGCCAAAGACTCAACAGACGACGCTTACGTAGTACAAGGTTCGACAGACCGATCGAACATACGAGGAAGGGATTCCTCACGGCCGCCGAACAATCAGCGAAGACGGAGCCAGTCACGGGATAACCGAATCTGCAACTATTGCAAGAAACCCGGACACATCAAAGCCGACTGCCGCGCACTCAAGAACAAGAACAACAAGAAGAGTGGCCGGCATGAGGAGATCAATTACGTCAGCTTCTCAGCTGATGTACTACCGGACGACCCGAATATACTATCAATCGAAAATCCAGTCGGATCAGAAGTTCTACTCATGACTGAAGAATCGAGCACATGGCTCTTAGATTCGGGCGCGTCATTTCACGTGACTCCTCATCGATCCCAATTTCGGCAATATACGATCCGTCACTCTGACTCAGTTCGAGTCGGCAACTCACAACACTGTGACATCATCGGAATCGGCACAGTAGAGCTCAACCTTGTAGGTGGCTCTACACTTGTACTCCACAATGTCCGACATGTACCCGAGCTCTCAAGGCCATTGATCTCAGTCGGACAACTAGATGAAGACGGCATTCGTGCCGGTTTTTCTTCGGGAGGGTGAACACTCCACAGGGGGAATCTCCTGCTTGCTAGAGGACCCAAGATACACTCCCTGTATCCGTTACATGTTACGCTCAGAGAGGGTAACCTGTTTTTGGTGGATATTCCTGTGTCATCACTATGGCACCGAAGATTAGGACACCTCAGCAAGGCCGGCATCACGCACCTATCTAGAGCCGGATACATCCCCAAACTCTCCTTCTCGGACCATCAATTCTGCGAGCATTGCCAGTATGGCAAACAAGCAGCCGCATCACACCCGACATCAGCACCAAGAGAAACGAGACCTCTCGATTTGGTCCACTCGGACGTCTGTGGCCCAATGCCGCATCAATCTCTCGGCGGTGCCTCTTACTTCGTCACTTTTATTGACGATTCGACTCGAAAGGTGTGGGCTTATCCAATTCGCACCAAAGATCGGGTCTTCTCGATCTTCACCGATTGGCTCGCTATGGTAGAAAATCAAACCGACCGAAAGCTGAAATGCTTTCGGACAGACAATGGGGGAGAGTTTAAATCCGAAGAATTCGTCAAATTCTGCCGACAACGCGGCATCTGACGTGAATTTACGGCACCACATAGTCCGGAGCAAAACGGGATTGCCGAACGCATGAATCGGACAATCCAAGAACGGACAGTTTCCATGCTCCAACACTCCGGACTGTCGGATGGCTTCTGGGCAGAGGCTCTACTCACGGCAGTACACATAATCAATATGTCGCCAAGTAGACCTCTAGGACTTCAAATTCCTCAGGAACTATGGATCGGCAGTAAGCCGAATTACGACAAGCTGAGGATCTTCGGATGCGAGGCGTACGCCCTTATTCCGAAAGATGATCGCCGAAAACTTGCACCTCGGTCCAGGAAATGCATTTTCCTTGGATATGGATCCGACGGCGAAATGGGATACCGACTCTGGGACCCCGAACGCAGACAAATCGTTCGAAGTTCGGACGTTGTGTTCAACGAGTCGGCTATGAATCCATCAGTCGAAAAACCGATCGAAGTCCGAAGGGTAACATTTTCCGATGTGCCGACCCTTCAAGAAGGCCCCGCTCTCAACACACGGTCAGCTTCACGGGTAGCTGAACCTTACACTACCGACTCGGACAACCCCGACTCGGCACAGCAGAACAATCCGCTTTCGGACCATCCGACCTTGATACCCGATGCGACCAGTCCAATCTTACCTCGACGATCCGAGAGACTGTCGCAACCTCCGGAGAGGTATTCTCCTGGAATTTTCTTCACCGACGCCGGCGAACCGACGTCTTACGAAGAAGCATCGACATCTGTCGATTCAGCCACCTGGCATCTGGCGATGGAGTCGGAAATGCACTCCATTCGGGCAAACAAGACTTGGGATCTGGTTGAATTACCTAGGAACCGACGTGCTCTTCCTTGCAAGTGGGTTTATCGACTAAAAGAGACGTCTGATTCGACCACCCCAAAGTACAAGGCCAGATTAGTTGCGAAGGGCTTCCGACAAGAATATGGCGTCGACTTCGACGAGATTTTTTCACCAGTGGTGAAAATGACAACCCTCCGTTTTCTACTCGGCGTAGTGGCAGCCGACAACTTGGAGCTGATTCAGCTAGATGTCAAAACAGCATTCCTCCATGGTGATCTTGAAGAGGAAATTTATATGGAGCAGCCAAAAGGCTTCGTGGCAACTGGCCAAGAACATCTAGTCTGCCGACTCAGGAAGAGTCTATACGGCCTCAAACAGGCACCGCGACAATGGTACAAGAAGTTCGACGACTTCATCCAATCGATCGGCTTCTCAAAAAGCGATGAGGACCATTGTCTCTTTACCAACACAGCTCAAGATGGATCACCCATCTTCCTCATCATTTACGTGGACGACATGCTAATTTCTGGACGCCACGCGGGCGAACTTGCCGATCTCATTCGGCAACTGCGGTTGAAGTTTGCCATGAAGGACCTCGGTCCGGCACGACACATCCTTGGCATGAAGATTAGTCGGCATCGCGATAAACGACATCTTTTTTTGTCTCAGACCGACTATACCCGACGTGTCTTAGAACGCTTCAACATGCAATCAGCCAAATCTGCTTCAACCCCGCTCCCCATGAATCTTCGGCTCTCTCAGCGAGACTGCCCGACATCCGGTCCGGAGGGGGAAGATATGAAGTCGGTACCGTATGCACCGGCAGTCGGCTCCCTTATGTACCTGATGGTCGCGACACGGCCTGATATTTCTCACGCCGTAGGAGTCGTTAGCAGATTTATGCACAATCCTGGCCGATCGCATTGGAACGCAGTCAAGCATGTGTTCAGATATCTGGCTGGCACAAAAGACCACGGCATTCTTTTCGGTCCGAACCGAACCTCAGGCGTAGTCGGTTACACCGACTCGGACTTCGCCGGCTGTATAGACAGTCGGAAATCAACAACCGGATACTGCTTCAAATTCGGCAATGGAGCAATCTCGTGGAAGTCGAAACTTCAGGAGTGCACAGCGACCTCAACGACCGAAGCAGAATATGTAGCTGCGTCCGACGCAGCAAAAGAAGCTTTGTGGCTCGGTCGGCTGGCGCACACGTTTCGACAAGTCGACCATGACTCGGCTCCAGTTGTCTACAGCGACAGTCAAGGTGCTGTTGCCTTGTCGAAAAATCCGGTTCACCACAACGCCTCCAAACATATCGACGTTCGATATCACTTCGTTCGGGACTGCGTCATTTCAGGGAAAATCGGTCTAGAGAAAATATCCACAACCGACAATGTCGCAGATGGAATGACCAAATGTCTTTCGGCAGACCGTTTTCGGTCTCTTCGGCATCAGATGGGCGTAACGACAAACCAGTCCGGTTAGAGCCGGACACAGAGCAGGATGGTTCTCGACAACCGACATCAGTTCCTTAATGATCGGCTTCAACTGTTCCGACCCGACCAGTTCGGTCTTCTGCCTTCGGACCCTGCCGACTCGAACAAAGCTGATATGTCCGAGAACCTAAGTCTATACCTGTAATCTTAGATAACCCATGTATACGCCCATTACGGGGGAGTGTCGAATACATGTGTATAATGGACGTATTCACACTATCCCGTTTTGGCCATTTATGTAATTAGCATAAAGGGTAGTTGCCCTAAGTCGGTCACTATATATAGTGACCTTGTAACCTTTTTGTAAGGTTGGGTGTTGTATTATTTGCTTTATGGAATAAGGAGTCTTTTGTGCCTCTCTGTCTCTGTCTCTCTCTCTCTCTGTGCAACGACCTACAAACTGTCATACGCAGGTATTCAGAACACAATCTAATGCTACTTGATCTTCCGCACAGACGACTTTGTCTCCAACACAAGGCCGCACTGGGCCCGAGCGACCACGGAGACCCCTGTGAAGATCGGAAATGTTCAGGAACCGGTGGTGGCATTGGTGGACCACGGTTCGGAAATTAACCTGATGTCCATGGACTTCTATAAGAAGGGAAAGTGGCCGATCAACACCAAGCACGGGTGGAAGATACGGGCGGCGACGCGCGCCACCGAGGAACTGCATGGGGCCTGCCCGAACATGCGAGTCAAGATCGGCGACGTCGAGATTGACCAGCACTTCTTCGTATAGGAGACGTCCTCGCACCCGGTCACATTAGGGGAACCATACATCACGGCGGCGCGGATGGAGACCAAAGTGCTGGACAACGGTTCAGCCTACGCGAGGGTCAAAAGCCAGGACGGGCGCCATTCGGTCCAGTTTCTGACGGTGCAACCGAACCACGAGCGAAACCGCGAATCCCTCGGTGGCGAGAACCGGGAGGATTTTTAGAGAGGGCTGCCAAGGCGTGGGGCCGAGACAGTCCGGACACTCGGGAAAGACCCCACAGCTGTACGATAGAACCAAAACCGAAGAAACCCTGTACGATAGGTAGGAAGTTTTGCTTCTCCAACAACGGAGGGTGTATGATAGTCGGCATCGTTGGCCGAGAAAAGACAAGGGCGGAAGTGCGACTTCGAGTGTGCAGAGTTCTCGGCCCGGACGAGGAAATCAGCGGAGCCGTGGAGGCGGTCTCCTTCGACGACACCTTGGGAATGTTGAGGAAGGTAACCGGAGAAGACCTTAACGAAGACCGGACGATACTGGTATGTTCCGAAGAGATGTACGAAGTCATCGCGAACTTCAGTCGGGGGCTCGGGTTGGATCGGGCGGCTCGAGTTAACACAAAGTACAAGACTGTGGACCGGAAGGTAAGGCCAGTCGCGGCACCCTTACTGGAGGGCAGCGAGTCCCGGATCAGAGGGGTTGCGTCGGACCCCAGTTTACGAGATTCGGCCTGCATAGGACACACCTTCACCGACGGGACGCTCCGGGAGCTCAAAATCGGTGGGGGCGGGTTCCTACTGCCGGCGGAGGAAGACCGGTTTCGGAGGATGCTCGGAAGGCATGGAAAAGCCTTCGCATTCTCACCGGAAGAGATCGGGTGCGTAGACCCGACGATCATGGAGCCGATGGTGATATTCACGGTACCGCATGTGCTGTGGAATCTCAAGCCGATTCCGGTACCGAGAGCTCACATCCCGAAGTTGACGGAGCTATTGAGGCAGAAAGTAGATATGGGCATTCTCGAACCGTCGAGTGCCCCATACTCGAACCGATGGTTTACCGTACCGAAGAAAAACGGAACATTGCGCTTCATTCAGGACTTGCAGCCGGTCAATAGAGTGACCATTCGGAATGCAGGAATCGGACCGACCATAGACGAGTTCGCGGAGGCCTTCGCCGGAAGGTCGATTTACTCGGTCGGTGATCTGTACTCGGGGTACGACCAGTTCCAGCTAGCCGTGGAGAGCAGAGACATTACGACGATGCGAACTCCCCTCGGCCTAGTGCGAATGTGTACCCTGCCGCAAGGAGGGACCAACTCGGTGGCCCACATGGTGAATGCAATGAACAAGGTACTGAGGGCTTGCATCCCGGACATCACCATGCCATTTCTGGACGACATTCCGATTAAGGGGTGCCCGGTGGAAGAGAAGGACGAGACAGTCGGGCCGGACGGATGCCGGCGATTCGTGGCAACACACATCGACGACTGCGAGAAGGTGCTACAAAGGCTAGAGGATGCGAGGCTCACCTTCTCCGGGGAGAAATCGGCCTTCGGGCAATCAGAAATCCTGGTGGTCGGACACCTGTGTGGACCGTATGGCTGGAAGCCGTCTCCGGCAAAGGTAGAAGCCATCTCCGCGATGAAGACCGACTGTAGCTCGGTTACGGAAGTTCGGAGGTTCCTGGGGCCATGCGCATTCTACCACATATGGATCCCGCACTACGCCCACGTTGCGGAGCCGCTATACGGGTTGCTGAAGAAGGGGCGGAAATTCGAGTGGCGAGACGAGCACATGGAGTCGGTCCGGAAGCTAAAGGAAGCTCTTGCGGCAGCACCGGCGCTCCGGAAGGCTGTCTACGAGAAGGGTACCCCAGTATACATAACGGTGGATACGAGTCCGACCGGGATCGGATGGGTCGTCAACCAAGAAGACAAGGACGACATTCCGTTCCCGATCCGATTCGGCGCGAAGGTCCTCAGTGAGCGACAGCGAGGGTACGCCCAGGTTAAACGCAAACTCTGGGGTATCGTTTCGGCAGTAAAGGCCGACAAAGACTACCTGATCGGGACAGAAGTGATTATCGAGACAGATTGCCTGCCAATTCTCGGCATGGTTTCCGGATGCGCGACACCGGACCTGGCGATGCTCAGGTGGATAGCGTACATCAAGTCCTTGGATCCGGAAATACGACACATTTCCGGAAAGGACAACGCCATGGCCGACATGCTTTCGAGGGCGAGGTTTGATAACGAGGGCGGCATGGTTTCGGAGGACGAAGAAGTCGGTGTGGACTTCTTCGAGGCGGCGTATGTGACGACCGATGGGACGAGCACTCCGGCACTTAACGACTTCGACGAGAGCAAGTACGATGGCGAGTGGCTCCAGATCGGTGGATTTTTGAGGACGATGACGCCGGATGCGTCATGGGCGAAGGACGAGGCCAACCGGATCTGGAAGAAAGCTTACCGATTCTTCCTCCGGGACGGATACTTATGGAAGCACCCGAAGAAGAGGAACGACGTCCCGCTCCGGATGGTGGCGATGAAGGAAGAATAGGAGGAGCTGCTGACGGCCTACCACAACAGCCCTTGGGCCGGACACCGTGGAACGTGGGCCACGTTCGAGAAGATAAAGGGGAAGTACTGGTGGCTGGGACTCTACCGGGACGTGCATCGGTTCGTGACAACTTGCGAGAGCTGTCAGATGCACTCCATAGTCCGACACCGGGACGAGCTTCACCCTACGTACCCTCCGACCATCCACTTCAAATGGATGGTAGACCTGGTGACGATGCCGATGGGAGTAGGACAGATGCGGTATCTGGTCCTGGCTCGGGAAGATCTGACGAACCAGGTGGAAGGCCGAGCCCTTCAGAACAAAACGACCGCGGCTGTATGTCGGTTCCTGATTGAGGACGTGATATGCCGGTACGGGTGCGTCGGGAAGATCGTGGCTGATCGCGGGGAATTAGACACCGAAGAGGCCGAGGAGCTGTTCGACCGGCTAGGAGTCAAGCTCTCGCTCACCACTGCGTACAATCCGGAGGCGAATGGGAAGGTGGAGCGCGGACACGGACCGATTGTCAAGGCGTTAGTTCGGGCATGCGGAGGTCATGTCGGGAACTGGCCGCGGCTGTTGCCTTACGCGTTGTGGGCGGACCGAACTACGCACAGTTCGGTAACCGGATTCATGCCGACAGAGCTCATGTTTGGGCAAAAGCCGATCATGCCGATGGAACGTACGATCTCCTCATGGGCAACCGTGGACTGGAGAGACGAGATGAGCTGGGAGGAACTGTTGGCGGCGCGCATACAGCAGCTCAAGCGAAGACCGGAGGACGTAGAGCAAGCTACGGAAAAGCTTCGGGTGGCAAGGACGAGGAACAAAGCCCGGTTCGACTGAACGCACCGGCTCCGACCGAAGAAGATCGAGGAAGGCAAATGGGTGCTAGTCTACGACAACAGCCTCGACAACCAGCACCGAGCAACACGGAAGTTTGCAAGAAGGTGGTTCGGGCCTTACGTGGTACAAAGCGCCAACGACAACAGGACGTACCATCTGGCGGAGCTCGACGGCACGAGAATGGCGATACCGGTAGCTGGGAAGCGGATCAAAGCGTTCAAGAAGCGTCACGACGACGAGCCGGATCCGGATAACCTGGACCGGGACGACGGACGATCCGAAATCGAAGAAGAACCGACGGGCGGGGAATAAAGGCTGGACCGGTTTTCTCCGTCCCGACTCAATTTGGTGCATGTCAGTGGATGCGCGGTTAGGTGGGGGCAGATGTCGTGAAGAAAATTGTCCACAAGCGGAATCGGTGCACCGGAGCGTAGGAACCGGCTCTTCATACACGTGCGCCTTATGTTGTACATAGAAGATCCTAGGCAAGTAGATTTGGTAGGTAGGGAGTTAATGGGAAACGGCTCCTTCCTTGCTTATAAAAGGAGGGAGACGAGGAGGGGCGCGGGATCGCGAAGTAAGAGAGGACGAAGTGCTGTCAGATTGTGGGCCGAAGGCTTCTCTCTCTTCCAAACTCCATAGCTTCCTTCTGTGCAGGTTTCGGGAGGCTCGCGCTGCTCTGAGGAATGCCCGAGTGCTTCCGGCAGCACCTCCAACCTACTTCTTTCTTTCTGTGCGTTTACGAACAGGCATCGACACCTGTTCGCCGGCCTGTTCGGTTGTAACCGACTTCATGTTTTTGTTGTTTGTCTCTGTTAATATACACATACATTCCTTCGTGCCTCTCTGTGTTGGTTTCCCGCTCGCGTCTTCGTGTCGAAGGGCCGTGTCCCTGTGGATCTACGCTCGCACCTAGTGGACCTCTTCCCTTCTCCTTTCTCTCTTGCTCTTCGGTACAAGACCCCCGAGGTCCCGCCTCATTCCACGCATCCGCGAGGAATACCTCGACACCGCGTGCTTCCGGTAGAGGCTCCACCATGTATTTCAACGCGCGTGTTCGTCTGTGCTGAGTCTGTCACCGGCTTGCTGGTTTTAACATTGCAAGCTCTGTAATCTATACTGATTTGGAATTGATTCTCTCTTCTTTGTCTCTCTGTGTTGTCTGCGAATCTCTCTCCCTCTCATCTCTCCTGCTCCTCGGTTCAGGGCCCCACGGTCCCGCCTTATTTCATACGTGAAAGCGTAACAACACGACACTGCTATGTTCCCCAAAAGGAAAAAGGTTGAGTTGGACATCAACCTCTAGCACAAGTGGTTCGGCCAAATCAACTTCCTGCGGTTTCGAGAAATATAGACAAAGAATATCATTTCCAGCTTGTCGAAATTCAGTGGCCGGAAGGGCCAAGTCTGTGAAGCCTGTTAGTTCGGGAAGTAGCACCAGCTTTCATTCCCCAATGAACATAATCGGAGCCAAAATAAGCTTGATTCGATCCATTTGGATGTGTGGGGACCGGCACAGAATGTACGTGAGCATCGGTGGGAGTCGTTACTTTGTAAAGTTAATTGATGACTACACTCAACACACCTGGGCGTGCTTGATCAAGAAGAAGAGAAAAATTGTTTCCTTAAGGTGCATAGCCTTGCCAAACGGGAGACCGGACGGACGATCAAGTGCCTCCGGACCAATGGCGGAAAAGAGTACTTTTCCGGCCAATTCTCAAGCTATCTGCAGAAGGAGGGAATTTGCCGCAAATTCTCCTGCAAATACACACCAGAGTAGAACGGTGTGGCCGAGTGGAAGAACCGGACAAGGCAATTCTTGAAGAGAATCATATGCCCAAGTTCTACTGGGCAGAAGCCGTCAAGACGATTGTATACCTGTAGAATCAGACATTTGCATATGGAGGAGTGTCGCCACACGACCTCTACTTCGAGACGAAACCGAATCTGGCACACTTGAGGGTGTTCGGTAGCATAACATATGTGCATGTGTTGAAGGAGTGAGTGGAGGAAGCTAGATGCCAAAGCTGAGAAGGGCATTCTGGTCGGTTATTCATATGAGTAGAAGGGTTTTATGTGTCATAACCCCCCGATGAAACATGTTCAAGTTAGCCGCGATGTCCTATTCGATGAATCAGCTTCTTGGTATCAATCTCCAACCTATCCGCACCTCATGGACTCCATGTCGAATTCTGAGGAAGAGGCCAGTGAGGCCGACATGCCCCTGGATGAAGAAGAAGAAATTGGAACTCTAGCGGAGAGTCCGATCTCATTTAGGCTAAGTGGGCCAAATGAGGAGTTGAGCCGGAACGGCCAACCGAATGAAGAGCCGGTGAGTAGGAAGATTTAGCGGTGCAGTCTTCGTGCTAGAAGCCGAGGAGACAGCTTACACGCAAGGAGAAGGGGAAGGTAAAGATGCTTGGATACGGCACAGAGGCCGGCACATTGGATCAGAGTGAATCCGACGTGCCAAGGAGTGAATATCGACATCTGGAATTGAGGTCAGAGTCGGCCAAGAGGGCCATGAGATCAGCGAACTAGAAGTTGCGCCGATCCACCTGCCAGAAGAACCCAATAATCCGGTATGAGTACAATGAATACATGGGGCATCACTATTCGTATATGGAGAAGGTGGCGGAAGTGCGTGAGCCGGAGAGCTACACAGAGGCAAAGAAGGACGCCAATTGGCGAGCCACAATGGAGCAAGAGATGCACGCCTTAATGGAGAATGACACATGGGACCTGGTTGATGCCCCCAAGGGTATGAAGCTGATCGGATGTCGGTGGGTATACAAAGTGAAGTACAACTCTGACGGCTCTGTCAACTGGTACAAGGCTCAATTGGTGGCCAAGGGCTACACGCAAAAACTTGACATTGACTATGATGAGACATTCGCGTTGATTGCCAAGATGAGAAACATCTAGGTGCTGATGGCTGTAGTGGTGAAGAAGGGATGGCACCTACATCAGATGCATGTGAAGAACGCATTCCTACAAGGAGATCTTGAGGAATAGGTGTACATGGTGCAACTTCCCGTATTGAACATGTCGTGTCGAATATGGGTATATATTGACCATATTCACATTGTCCCATTTGGACATACTAGGTTTAGGCTATTTATGTAAATAGTGGAAAGGGTAGTTGCCCTAAGTCAGTTAGTATTTAAACTAACTTTTGTAACCTAGTTTGAGGGTTGTTCATTTTGTATATTGTTCTATTGTAACTCTCCAAGAATAATATGCATTTACATCTTGCTTGTGCCTATCTTATTGTCTCTCTTGCTCTTGTGTCTTATGATTCAGTTGTCTTATATTACCAATTTGTTATTATCTGCTACCTCTCTAAGATATTCATCAGGAAGAGTGTTGATTCTTGTTCCACACAGACGGCTGGCAACAACATCTGGTAACAGAAATCCAATCAATTAATCAATCAACGCATTCGTGTTCAACTTGGCTAAGTCGATCGACTGTAGCCGCTTGAGACAGAACCTGCTAATAAATTCGACTCGTGACCAAATATGACTAGAATGACATCGGGTGAGCCAGTTGGCTGAATACCATCATTTTTCGTAGTCGACTCCAGACAGAGTCTAGTAAACAGACTCAAATGGTATCAATATTTGGCTCATCAGAGGTGACTCTAAGGAAGTTCGATGGATCAAACTTCAACTTCTAGAAGGAGCAGATGCAGGACTATCTAATAGTCAAGGGTTAGATCGATCCAATTGAGACATAAAACGCCCCTAAAGGATACAAGCTCAATAGAATCGTCTATGCCACCATTTGGATGCACTTGTCGGAGTCAGTGTATTTCATAGTCATTCGTCTTCGACTACCTTCCAACTCGGGAAGACACTCTCGGGCACTTACGAAAAGAAGGTCACTGCAACAAAGAAATACTTGACTTGGCGCCTTTACAACCTTTGGATGAAAGAATCTAATTCGGTCTAGGCACACCTGAACGAGTACGAAAATCTAAGCACCCATATTTTGGCCTAGGGGACGACGATAGAGGATGAACGAAAAGCAATGCTACTCATGAGTAGTCTCCCCCTTCATAGGAAACTTTTGTTACAACTATGTGCAATGTGTCGACTGTTGTAGTGAAGTACTCGTGAAGTACTCCAAAGTCACGAGCTCAATCCTGACTGAGGCAGCTTGGAGGAAATCGTTTGCAAACGATTCAGCTAACGACCCTTATGTAGTACAAGGTTCGGCCGACCGACTGAACAGTCGAGGAAGAAGTTCTTCCCAACCTCCGACGAATATGTGAAACCGGAGCAAGTCTCGAGACAATCGGATATACAACTACTGCAAGAAACACGGACACCTCAAGACCGATTCCCACACACTCAAAGAAAAGAATGATAAAGCTTAGCGAGCTGATCAGAAGGGTGGCTGGCATGAGGAGGTCAACTACATCGGCTTGTCAGCCGAAGTACTGATAGACGACCCGAACATCCTCTTTATAGAGAACTCAATCGGATCAGAAGTTTTGCTTTCGACTAAAGAGTCAAGCACATTGCTCTTGGCTTCGGGCGTCTCCTACAATGTGACAGCTCATCGATCTAGCACTCGGACTCAGTCTAAGTCGAAAGTTTGCAACATTGCGTTATAATTGCAATTGGCACACTAGAGCTTAACTTTCTGGGTGGCTCTACATTAGTACTACATAATGTCTGACATGTACCTGAGCTCTCACGACCACTGATCTCAGTCGGACAACTTGACGAATATGGCATCCATGCTAGCTTCTCATCAGAAGGGTGGTCCATTCAGACGTCTGTGGCTCTATGCCACATCAGTCTCTTGGTGGTGCCTTCTATTTTGTCATCTTCATTGATGACTCGACTAGGAAGGTGTGGGCATATCCGGCCAGAACCAAATATCGTATGTTCTCGATCTTCCAGGAATGGCTCGTTATGGTCGAAAATTAGTCGGGCCGAAAGTTGAAATGCCTTCCAACCGACAACGAGGGAGAATATAAGTTTGAAGAATTCATCAGGTTTTGATGACATCACGGCATTAGACATGAATACACGACACCTCATAGTTCGGAGCAGAATGGATTTGCCGAGCGCATGAATTAGACAATTCAGGAACGAATAGTATCCATGCTCCAACACTCCAGACATTCGGATGGCTTCTAGGCAGACGCCTTACTTACTACAGTACACATAATCAACATATCGCCGAGTAGGCCTCCCTCAGGAATTATGGACCAGTAGTAAGACGAATTACGACAAGCTGAGGATTTTCGAATGTGAGGCATACGCCCTCATACCGAAGGACGATCGCTGAAAACTTGAACCAAGGTCTAGGAAATGCATTTTCCTTGGTTATGGCAGATACCGACTCTAGGACCCCTAGCACAGACAAATCGTCCGAAGTTTAGACGTAGTGTTCAATGAGTCGGCTATGCATAAGACAAACGAAAGGCCTACCATTGAAGTTCGAAGGGTAACCTTTTTTGAAGTGCCAATCTTTCATGACGGCCCAACCCATAACACAAGGTCGGCTTCACAAGTAGCCGAATCCTCTAGTAGCAACTCAACACCGACCGATTCAGTACAACCGAATGATTAAGCTTTGGAACATCTGACTCTGAAACTTGATGCAACTAGCCCAATCTTGCCTCGAAGATCCGAGAGATTGTCGCAGCCCCCAGAGAGGTATTCTCTTGGAGTCTTCTTCACAGACGTCAACGGACCGAAATCATACGAAGAAGCATCGGCATCAGCCGATTCCGCCACTTGGCATCTAGCGATGGAGTTGGAGATGAACACCATTCGGTAAAACAAGACTTGAATTACCAAAGAATTGACGCATGCTCTTCCGTGTAAGAGGATCTACATATTAAAAGAGACGTCCGATTCGACCACCCCAAAATTGAAAGCCAGATTGGTAGCGAAAAGGTTTCGACAAGAACATGGCGTCGACTTCGACGAAATCTTTTCACCAGTGGTGAAAATGACAACCCTTCGCTTTATGCTTGGCGTCGTAGCAGCCAAGAATTTGGAGCTGATTTAGCTTGATGTTAAAATGGCTTTCCTCCATGGTGATCTCGAGGAGGAAATTTATATGGAGCAGTCGAAAGGCTTTGTGGTATCCGGCCAGGAACATCTAGTCTGCAGACTCAAGACGAGTCTATATGGCTTGAAATAGGCATCGAGATAGATGTTGGTGCTAGCAGTTTGTGTGGAACAAGAATCAACATGGTGGCCGTCTGCCGACTAAAGAAGTTGCTTTACAAACTTAAGCAACCCCCCAGAGCTTGGAATGCAAAGAGCACACAAAGATTGCATCGGATGGGGTTTGTTCTGTCGAAGTTAAACTCATCATTGTTCATCTAGCAAGGTTACAACGGTTGGTAAGCATACTGCTATATATGGATGACTTGGTCATCGTCAACGCCGATTTCAAAGAAATCGGCCATGTGAAGTCCCAGCTTACTGCATCATTTGACGTGAAGGATGTTGGGGACCTTCATTACTTCCTTGGGATCGAATTGATCCGCACCCCGAAGGGCATACTAATCAGCCAAAGGCATTATGTGTCGAGTATCCTCTTCAAGTTCGGAATGACAGGTTGCAATTCCGTTGCGACTCCTCTTGACAAGAATGTCAAGTTCCGCCCCAAATCAGGAACGACGTGCGACTTGACACAATTCCGACAAATAGTCAGAAGCCTGATATTCTTGACCATCACCCGGCCAGACCTCAACTATCTAGTCAGATTGATCATTCAATTTATGGCACAACCGGCCACCGACCACCTTTAGTGCGCACTGAGAATATTGCGATATGGCAGCGGCTTAATGATGGGGAGTTGATGAATCGGATCGGTGTAGTCGAACTGTTGGTTGACTACACAGATGCCGATTGGGTCCGAAATGTCGGTGATCGTAGGTCAACATCTGGATATGTGTTTTCCCTTGGAAGTGTCGCAATTGGTTGGAGCAATAAGAAGCAGCCGACAGTGGCACTGTCGAGCACCGAGGCCGAATATCAAGGAGCGGTTATTGCGACATGAGAAGCCATGTGGCTCAAGCGGTTATTAAGGGATCTGCAGGTGGAGGTGTCTGAACAGACAACTATATACTGTGACAATCTTAGCAACATTCAACAAGTGAAGAACCTCATCTTCCATGCTTGTACACAAAACATTGAGGTGCACTATCATTTTGTACAAGCGATTTCTCTCTGGTGAAGTCGAACTTGTGCATGTTTCGACGGATCAATAGGTTGTTGATATCGTCACCAAACCTCTCGGCCTAGATAAGTTGTGGCATTTTTAGAGTATGCTTGGTCTACAACACCTTGACATGTGGAACTTGAGGGGAGAAGTGAAAGCCGAAGCAAAGGCGAGAGGGAGAGAGATGGTGTCCACGAAGCCGGATCGGATGAGGAGTTCAAATCCGGAACGACTGAAGAAGCCGAGGACGCATCTGACAAGAGAATAGGGGGAGCGTCCGAAAGAGAGAGCCAGAGCTAGAGCCAATCGAACAAGGGGGAGGTAGCGCCGAAAAAGGAAAGGCAGGTGGCAAAGCCAAGAAGGCACAACCAGCCTAAAGATGAAGGCCAAGCCCAAGATGTGGTCAAATGTGGTCAAGGGCCTGAAGGAGGACGAATCAGAGACAACTGATTCAATCAAGAGCGGGAACGGATCAGAGACAATAGATCCGATTGAAGGTAGTGATCTTGATGAGATGGATAAGGCAAAGTAGACAAGGAGGCAATCAAAGCCGACGTCGATATGGAGGAGCCGATGGGTTGAAGGGCATTAGTGTCGCGACCACGAGGGAGCTGATAAGGGCCTGAAGAGCAGACGAGCCAACCGTAGGGGTCGAGGAGCGAGGAACCATATGGGTCAAGGAGTGTTGGACCAGAGGGGTCGTGGGACGCGGGACCAAACTAGACGAGGAGCGCGAGCAAGGCATGAATACACCAAGAAAGTCGGAGGCTAGAACCGGGAAGCTGACACATGGAATTGACCTCAAGTTGAGCTTGAGGAGGAGTGTTGAGTAGACAAGCTCAACATGGGCCGATCGGTTGAATAAGCCGGAAGCTAGATCGGACATAGGTCGATCTGCTAGGCCCGAATCGGTTGAATAAGCCGTGAATCGAATCAGTTGCTAGGCCGAATCGGCTAGCTGTTAGGAAGCCTAGATGGCTATAATTTTAGTAAATAGGCCTACTATAGGTTAATTATTGTTGGTATCAATTAATGAGCAAACAAGTACGTGTTAGTAATAGTCAACTCTCAATTAGGGCTTATATAAAAAGTTCACTGAGCACATTTGTATGTAGAACAAAGTTTTTTGTAATTGAAGTTGTAGTTGTTTACTTAACTCTGTCTGTTTGTCTATCTCTCTCTCTATGTGTGTTTTCCTAACCATCTACTTTCTGTTGTCCAGCCGAGCCGACTATGTTCGCACATAAGCTTCAGGCATATGTATCTTTCTACATTTTGTAACTTGAGATATGAATAATATAGTTACAACTTTGTGCATGTTTACATGTCTCTCTCTCCCTATTGTTTTCTTGAATCTTGATCTTGATCTTTGCTCAAGTTGTCTTTGTTGCATAATCTGTTCTTCTTGTTGATCTTGAGTACGTCAACTTGTTGTCCTTCAACATATGATGTTGTTTTCTGTTCCGCACTAACGGCCTCACTCCTCGGCATCTATTGATGAAATTTGGAATTGCAAGCTCTAAGTACAATGGCATATGGTTTAAGTTCAGAGATAGAGAACTAACTTTAAACACATTTACCAAGAATAGATCACATGCCAATATTAATGCATAATCAACCACACTTCCTACACCCGAGGATGGTAAACATGTGAGTACATTTGTCAAGGGATGCCTATATACTATTTAAGATAATCAAGTTTGTGCAATGTAGCATATGTATCAAAAGTTTTCCATGATATGACATGACACAATCCTTTGAGTCACACAATAGACGACGTTCTACTACATTTTCTTCAAATGTCTCCACAGTTTGGAAATTTTTAACTCTTGCACTGAAGTCTCCCATAATTAACACTTTACCAAGCTTCTCAAATGAAGGTATATGATGACATAATTATGTGAAAGGATCATCACAATCTAACTCAATCCTACTATAGTAGTTTGAGTCTTTGTGAGGAATGTAACATGCAACTATGTAAAGCTTCTCTTTTCCCAAATTAATCTCTATCCATATGTATCTCTTATAGTCGTCATATTTGCATACTTTCAGTCTTGAAGTATTTATAGTCCTAGAGATCGTTGCTTGCTATACATTTTGATTTGCTTTCCTAGATGCATATGCTTGCCTTCTACGTTCTTACTCTTGTGGAGTTCTATGCTTCGTTACAAAGAAACTTGTCCCATTTAAGTACACCTTATTACTATCTAGAATGATAGCCCTTTTACGTTCATCTAGGATTCTACAAACAATTGTTTAAGATGACTTTCCCTCTAGTTGCTTTTTTGCCAAGCCTATATGCGCCATATACAATAACATCTTGCATAACAAAGTGATATACAAAGAGTTTCGTAATATTCTCTGCAAGACATAATGCATTCTTTGTTTCATTCTCTTGCATAGCAAGCTAATAACAATATTATTCTTTGTTTTTCTCAATTTCATATTGCTCTTTTGCATCTACCACATCCATGGTATTTGAATGCATTTGCGCAATTTTTTATGTTTCTTTCAAGAAAACATCTTTCCACCTTGTCATGATCACATTTTCCTTCCATTCAATTGTAGATTTTATTTCAGCATTTTCCTTCATTAAAATCTCTTTATCTGCTTCAAGACTCAACATTTTTCTTTCTATTTCAAGCATCCGATTATCTTGCATTTGAATAGTCATGTTCTTGATTGCATGTAGTTTTCACGTAGATCTTTAATCTCGATTTTTTGCATTTCCATTGTATGTTGAAGAGTTAATTCTCTCTTTACAAGCATATATTTCACTTTGCATATGCATCAATGTCTCTTGCAATGAGATATATACATAGCTACCATCTTTTCCATTGACAAAGTATGCATTTGATTCTTTGGGCTTTTAATCACATCATCATTGACTTTTACTCCTTTTGGCATATTTACTACTAATAAAATGAAGAAGTGGAATGTACCTTTGAATCGATTTAGGGTTTCAACATCTACCTTGAGTTGGAGAAACTTTGGGGCAAAGAGGGCTAAGAACAAAAATCCCACCTGCCTTGCCTTTCTTGGCTCTACCTCCCCCTTGTTCGGTTGGCTTCGGCTCTGGCTCTCTTTCAGTTACTCCCCCTGCATTTGGCTAGTCTATACTTAGCCGATTTTTTTCCACCTATTCTCTTGTTTGATGCGTCCTCAGCTTCTTCAACCATTTCGGATTTGAACTCCTCATCCAATCTGGCTTCTTGGACACCATCTCCCTCCCTCTCACCTCTCCCTCTCGCCTTTGCTTTGGCTTTCACTTCTTCCCCTCAAGTTTGACATGTCGAGGTGTTGTAGACCAAGCATACTCGAAAAGTGCCGCAACTTGTCTAGGCCGAGAGGTTTGGTGAAGATATCGGCAACATGTCGATCCGTCAGAACATGCTCAAGTTCGACTTCACTAGAAAGAACTCGCTCGAGTACAAAATGATAGTGGAGAGAAAGAGAGAGAGAGAGAGAGAGAGAGATATAGATAGATAGATTATATTATCGTCTTCAGAGGTCAAATATGATCTATGAGACCAAAAATATTACATTTCACGTGATACGTGTGAAAGTGAGTAGTGACTCTCGATGTTCAAGAACTTTACCAATGAATGTTGCAATCGAGAGTGCACATTGTGGTTGTGAGAGGAATTCATGCAAAGATTGGGCTCGATCGAAGAGATGTGGAAAGCATGGTCGAATATGATCAAAGGCAGAGCATTGTATCAAAGTGTGATACTCAGACTCGCGAACTTGTTTAGGGCAAAGTGTGCATAATCGACCACTCTCATCACTTGTGTAGTATAATGTGTGAAGCATGAGCCTCCACATTTGTCCCATGTCATGATACATTGGCATTGCAAAAATGCCTCATTTACAAAAGAATCTAATGATGCATCATGAAGCAAGTGTCTCGCATCTCATCTACCAAACCATTTTTCTATATCTTGCATCCAACAGGAACACAAAATTTTGCTTTTATGCGTCTTTTGGATCTTTTTGCTTGCTTCCCACGCAATTCTAAGAAGTTGATGTGAGGAACTTTTTTGAACCTTAAGCATGTATTCAACAACCCTTTCCATGGCCATGATCTCAATAGGAAGCGATCCCGTCTCAAGGAGGAGGAGGGTGTAGGGTGTTTGTTTCTTAACTTGTAGAAACTTGGTAAGAAAATGCTTTTGGACATTTTCAAACTCTTTCCACATAGATTTAGGGATGCTACCGCCCCTTACTTCCACCCCATAGAGAAGAACCAGAGTCACCAAAGTGTCAAAAAGATATTTCTTGAGGACCCAACACTTAATATCTCCAAGATTGCATGTGTTCTCAAATGCATAGTATGCTCGCTTACCTGCCTCTAAGCGGCGTGTAGCACATTCATTCCATCTATGATTTGACGGAACTTCAAGGCCAAGATATTTGAAGCTTTCCACACATTCAAGTGGCTCATTGTTGTACATAATGCATGGTTTATCTCTTTTTTGGCTCTTCACAAGCATAATCTTTGTTTTAGAGCTATTGACACTTAATTTAGTATGCATGCAAAAATTTTCCAATGCCTTCATAAGCTTTTGTGCATCTCCTAAAGTATTTGCAAAAAGCACTACATCATCTGCATATAGCAAAAGCATAATCACAATATTCCCAATGGCAACTTCTTCAACACATTCTTACTTTGCAAACTTGGTAACCATTTCTTCCAATTCATCAATGCATAGACCAAATAGTGTTGGTGAGAGTGGGCATCCTTGCTTAACACCAATAGTGCTTTTGAAAAAATCTGAAAGTTTATCTCTCATGCGCAGACAACATATAACCTTCTCATAAATTCGAGAAATTGCAAGCATATATTCACTTGGCACCTCAAGTTCTTCCATGATGGTTCGATAGTTGTTTACATTATTTATATCTCCACCTTTATGTAAAGGTTTGATCCAATTTGTAGTCCAATCGTACGGCATACCATGTTGCAATGCATCATTAAACATATCGCTCATCCATATATGTGCTTCCTTTCCCGTCCATTTGAGCATTTCAGCCTTTATACATTGAAGATCGCTTGCCTTTCGAGAGGCCAATTTCTTAAGTCCTATGCATATATCTTCAAGTGTAAAGAAAGGAGGCATATGTGAAAGAGAACCATAACACATCATCTTTCCGGCAAGAGATAACTCATATAAATTCTTACAATGCATAGACAATTCTTGAAGAGTTAAGTCACCATAACTCTCAACACGTTTCCCCTTTAGATTTCCCCAAAATTTAGCACATGCATGTGCTTTCTCTTGCGTTTGGATAAATTGTTGAGTAACTTCTCATATTCTTCTCTTTCTTTGAATAAGCCTTTTAAACTCATGCAAATGCTTTTGGTAATTGTCTTTATTCTTAACTACATCCAAAACCATAAGGCACTTTCGAGTTTCACGACATTCTTTATCAAACCATTTTTTCCTAAGTTTCTTGGTGCATTTCCAAGATGTGCGGTTAGTCGAAAAACATTTGTTTGTACATGAGAGAATGACTTTCTTGAAAGCTTCCCATTTGTATTCTAGTGTAGCACCATGTTGTATCTTTGTCATTTGTAGCATATCCTCAACCATCTTGGAATACATGGGTGCTCGCTTAAGGTTCATGCTCAAGTGCGGTTGTTTATTCTCTTCAATAGCCTTCTCACAATCAAACCTATGCATACATTTGAGATCAATACATAAAGGCCTATGATCGGATTCCGGTGTCCATTCACCAAGTGAGAATTTATGTATACGATCCAAAATACCTTCGGAAAGTAGAACATAGTCAATCACACTATTTCGTTGTGTTTTCTACATGTAAAACCATTAGTGTTGGGCCATAAAGAAATATCATTTGCAATAAGCAATCCGGTACTATTGCACATTTGTAGGAGTAACTTCCCAAATTGGTTCGGATCTTTTTCATCGCTAGAAGAGCGGTTATACATTTGCATATCCTCTTGCATCCTTGAGATATGTGGCATGAAAGATTCTTGTGAATCAAGTTGGAAACTTCTTGTACGAGCATTCATGTCACCAAAGACAATAACTTCCCCTTTGGATTTGAAATAAGCAATATCATCTTCTAGATTGGCAAACGGTTGATCTTTATCCAAACAAGCATAAAAGTTAGAATCTTGATTAGGAATGTAACATTCAATTACAAAAGTGGGCAAATCATTAGGTGTTTCTATTTTGAGCCATATGTAGCATTTATTTTCATCATTTTTTATGATTGACACATATTTCTCTATTTCCTTCTTAATCAAACATGCCACCCCTCCTTGTCCTCTTCTTTGTCTTGGATTTTTCTTCCATATCAAAGAGTGTACATTATAGTTTCCTAAACCTTGAATCCTTTGAGTATCATGCTCCCACGTTTCAACAAGAAGTGTGATATCCGAGTCATCGGTGAACTCCTCTATGCCAAATCCCGCATTCTATGGGTATCCATTGCAATTCCAAAAGCATAGTCGTAAAAGGCGTGGGTTAGTCTCATAGATCATGTGTCCCTATTTGCCTACATTTCCATCTTTAGGCACATCCTTAACCTTATTTTTCAATCTTTCTTCATATGCTTTACGACGAGCATTTTGTTGTGAGATAATACGATCTTCACTCACAAAGCATTGTGTACCTTTGAGGTATACCCAACTATTTTCGAGTATGATCCGCCGCTTTGTATCATCTGTCATTGTGCATACAATAGGCCTTTCTCCAGAGCGAGTAATACCATGTTTCCCAACTCGGTGTGCCCCATATACATTCACATTTGATATCCCATAATGCATGCTAAAAAATTCACCAATGGCCGTTCCAAGGGATGCGGGTGTTTCCATACTCTCTTCTTTAATCCCACGGACGACAATGTTCTTTGATCTTCGTTCACGTTCTTTCAATTCTCGGACATCTATGCTTTCTATATTCTTCTCTTGATGCATCACATGCATATTAGATGAGTTTGATAGCACATCCCCACCACATACATCGGCCCATGACTTCGTTGTACATACATTTTTACTCTCACTTACATCCCGCCTCATCGTGTCCAATTTTTCTTCTTTTAATGCTTCCTTTAACTCAATCTTGTTAAGGCGCTCATTTGTTTCAAAAGAAGCTCTTTTACATTCTTGAATATCTTCTTGAAGTTTTGCAACCACTTGTTTAAGACTTTCATTCTCAATGACAACACTTTGGAGCTTAGTATTCTCTTTCATTAACGTCCTAATCTCTTCACCTTGCTTGTTTATGGTTTCTTGAAGTGAATTCAAGTGACTCATAAGCATTTTGTCCATTGCATTAGAATCGAGATTTGTTGGTGATCTCGGCTCATTATCAACAATACCCCTGAACTTTGCGGCGGTTTTACGAGTATTTGCCATTGTAGGGAAAAACCCTACGGGAAGAGAGAGACAGAGAGGGAAGGAGAGAGAATGTACCTTTCACTCGATTTAGGGCTTGAAAATCTACCTTCTGTTTGAGGAACCGTGGGGCAAAGATGGCTGCGGATGAAAATGCTCATAACTTCTCGCCACGGTAACGGAATTCAGTAAATGAACATTCTTTAGAAAGCTCTCTCAAAGAGCTTTCCAACGAGCTATAGAACGTAGAAAACGATGGCCGAAGTGAACTTACAGAGAGCTTTGAGAGAGAGAGAGAGAGAGAGTGTGTGTGTGTGTGTGTATTTGTGTGTGTGTGTGTGTGTGTGTGTGTGAGAGAGAGAGAGAGAGAGAGAGAGAGAGAGAGAAATATTAGTGTCTTCTAAGACCAAAATTGGCCCATGAGACAATTGGTTTACAACAAAAATGGCATATTTACCCATTCATCGAGAGAGAGAGAGAGAGAGAGAGAGAGAAGGTGGAGAAGGGTTGACCTCTTGCTTTGATGTGGAGTTGGCGCATTTAGCTATACTCGATTTTAATTCTTGTGCTCATGGACTTGGTCTCATGATCAGGTGATAATGCCTTGAAATAAACATCAACATATTATCTCCTCCTACGATTAATCTTATATCTCATCAAAGCATGAAAGTGATGCATCCTTGATCGGCAACTTGTATTGCCCTGCCCCTAGGACGACAATCTTTGGTTCGCTCCTCTCAATTCCCCTTTTCTTATAGTAAGGATATCACCCTCCCACAAGACACACACACTAAGAAAATAAGCAATGCTCAAGGTATGTTTTGCAAAGGAGAAACTTCCTTCACTAGAGGTTAATGACTATTTTGATCAATAAATATAAATAATTGAGGAAACAACTACATATGTATAAGAGTATCCAATTGATTAAGAGAGATTGTTATTCCCAGAATGCACATTATTGTAGGAAAGTATACATACATACGTACGTACACACACGCACACACGCACACATATATATATCATATATATACATACATACATACACACACACACATATGTATATACATACATTTGATACATACATACACATACATACATATACATACATACACACACATACATACATACATACACATACATACACACACATATATGTACATACATGCATAACTACACACATATGTACATACATACATACATACACTTACATATACATACATACATACATACATACACATACATACATACACACACACACACACACATATATATATACACACATACATACACACATATGTACATATGTACATACATACATACATACACATGTATCGAAGGCCACAACGAAAAACAGTAGCGATAAGCTTCTTGAACAGAGGTAGAAAAGTCAAGAAGCTTTTCGAAGATCAGGGACAGCAGAGCTTCACTGATATGGTAAAAATGCAGAGCTTCAAATTCATAGATATGGAGATGTGGGAACATTTAATAGACAAGATAAAGAAATAGATCTGGAAAATACAGGAATGCCCCATTAAAGAAGAATACGACAATAGAAACTGATCCAAGCTCTTTCACACATAAATTATAAGCCAATTCAAAGACAGGCTTACAGAAACAGGAATTTCTGAGAGATGGATATGGAATTAAGCTTCAAAGAATATATGTATAGTTGGATTTGTAAACATCAGAACTGAAAGCTTTTCACGAGTAGATATGGAAGCTTTTGACAGCGAGATATAGAAGCTCTCACAGCTAGAAATGATCCAGTCCATAATAAGGCAGAAGCTTTCAGAGATACAGATATGATCAACTGAAGCTTGTACAGATAAACGTATGCTAATTTTTCGCTGATATCATATATGGAAACTGTAAGCTAATTTTGGAGATGACAGATATGGAGGCTGAAAGGAAACTTCAGAGATGAAAGACGGAAAATGGAAGTTAACCTAGCAAATAACAGTTATGGATGGTGTAAGCTAATTCCACAGATTAGCAAATCTTTAGAAATAGATAAGGAAACGCAGAAGCCTTTCTTTTTTTCCGTAGAGGCCAGATACAAAAGACTGAGAAATGCTTCCAAAAATATAACAGATGATGACAAATAAAAGAAACTCAGAAACTTCTCCACGGAATTCAGATAGGGAAAATGGAAAGCTTCAAAGCAAAAGAATGCAGATTTCACGGGAGAAGGAAACGGAAGAAAAACCATATCTCCTTTGCTAAAGATTGACCGTGTTTTGACAGTCCACATCTTGGATGGAGGTACTGTTCACAGCGATGGTGATATTACACTGTGCAGAGATATCCACATGATGTCTGATGAATCCAAGAACCTTCACTCTTCCTGATAACTTCGTACTCGTCTCGAATGGAAGAGAACCAGAAAAGTAATCGTTGATCAAGTGCGTGTTCGTCAGAAGTTTATCAGCGTAAAGATCAAGCGATGTTGATATATTTTCTGAGTCTTGCGATCCAATTTTCCCTGAAGGTATAGGAACCATGGCGACTTGTTGGCCATGGTAATAGACCTGCGACTCGCTGTCTGTGTATTGAAAGCTCGCTTTGTTAGGGTTATTGACAGAGATGACGATGGCGAGGGTGATGTTGGCGGAGACGGATATGGAGAGGAGACCAGTTCTCTGAACATTCACATTGAAGCGTTGGAGCTTTACATCTTCGACATGGATGGTTGGTTCTTTAGGTTTAAACGCAGTGAATGCAAGAATAACTAGTATGATGAGGATGACGAGAACGATGAGAAAGAATGCTGTGCAGATAGCTATAGCGGAGCAGCAGCGGCGCCGATTGTGACCAGGCCTTCCGCCGTAATATTCATCCCCATAAGAACTAGTGCTGAAGACAGACATGGCCTCAGAATTAGGGCTGATTTCTCTGGATAGAACCTCCTGGACATAGACAGCAAGA
Organism: Azolla caroliniana; assembly: GCF_043228905.1. Classification (NCBI taxonomy): domain Eukaryota; kingdom Viridiplantae; phylum Streptophyta; class Polypodiopsida; order Salviniales; family Salviniaceae; genus Azolla; species Azolla caroliniana. The sequence continues at coordinate 15,092,622 of NW_028230450.1, read as the reverse complement.
ATGAATGAATGAATGAATGCGAGAATGAAGTGGCAAAGAGATCCGTTAGTTAGAGAATTTGGTTTTGATTTGGCCACAGCATGAGGCTGCAGAGAATGGAAAGAGAAGCCGCAAAGAAAAGACTTTACCAGAGATTGAGGGTTAGGGTCAGGATTGGACAAAGGATGAAAGAAAAGAAGAAGAAGAAGAAGAAGACAAGGAAATAAGTTGTACAAAAAAATATTGGATAAAACAAACAAAAAGTTAGATGTGCAGAATTACTCAGAGGAATTCGGGGTGTTGATCAAGCTAAAGGCAAGCATCAGTCTAAACGACGCAGCAGGAACATGTTGAGAAGTAGGGAGTAGGGTTTGTGGTGAGGCTGGAGCATTAAAACGGACGGATCGAATGTTATTCTGAAGGATATTAGGGTTTGGATGAGGGCGGTGAGGTTTCTGATATGGAGATTAGGGTTTCTGATGTGGAGATTAGGGTTGGGCTGGAGCTGGAGTTGAAGCAGAAGGATCAAGGCAGGAAGATCCGACAGAGAGTGCGCGTCTCTCTAATTATGTGTTGATGGTGGACCTAGCGATGGCTATGGTGAGAAGAAGAAAAAGAAAACGCCGACCAGAAGAGGGGAGAGAGAGAGAGAGAGATGCGGAGGAGGAGGAGGGAAGGATTAAATACGCCATAGCTACCATGGTGCCACTCATATCATCATCATCATCATCATCATCTGCAGAAAGTGCAGAGAAACAGGGTTTTTTTGGGGGGCAACATTAAATGCTTTCACCCATAATCACGACCATATGGTGTTGGGTGGGTGTGAGTCGTGACCACACACACAATAGAGAGAGAGCTTTTTTTGTTGGTGAAGGCCTTGGGGAATTTTTCGAAACAAATGGAGCTTCTTTGCTGGTCAAGGTCAAGGTCAAGGTCAAGGTCAAGGTGGAGGCCTGGCAACCGGAAAAAGAAGATGGAGCTTCTCTGTTGTTATGGTCGAGGTGGGAAGCCTCGGGGACCTGGAAATAGATGGAGCTTCCTTGTTGGTCAAGGTCAAGCTGGAGGCCTAAGGACGGGAAATAGATGGAGCTAGCTTATCTATCAGTCGAGGTCGAGGTTGAGGCTAGGGAACGGGAAAAAAGATGGAGCTTCTCTGTTGGTCAAGGTTTTGAGTGGAGGCATGGGGATTGGAAAAAGATGGAGCTTCTTTGTTGGTCAAGGTCGGTGGAGGCCTTTGGGATTGGAAAAAGATGGAGCAGTCTCTGTTGGTCAAGTTTGAGGTAGAGGCCTTTGGGATTGGAAAAAAGATGGAGCTTCTCCGTTGGTCAAGGTCGAGGTGGAGGCCTAGGACCATAGTATGAACCTTATGTAACATACGTGCATTCGCATTCGAGAATGTTTCAATCATTTGAGTATGGTAAACACCCTTCGAAGTATGGGAATTACCATATTTTATATTCATTATTTATTATAAGGTAAATTCTTTTAAGGTTAAGGTAAAAAGTGTAAAGGAAAAAAACATAAGAATGTTTTGATAACATACGCATTCATTTGCATTCATATGAAAAAGAATGTTTGCCAATGCATTCAAGTATATTATGAACTTTGGCCTTCTTTTTACGTAAATATATATATATATGATGTCTAGCATCTGGAGCGTTCTAGGCCATCACTCTCTGATCTTCCATTTCTTCCTTGAAAGTACCCTTCTTGGATAGGAAAATCGTGGCCAAGCCATTTGCCTTCGGTGTTGGCATATGAGATGCTGGCATGTTTTCATACAAGGTAATGGAACCATGCCTTTCCTGTGATTGAGGAGGATGACATGCAGGTACTTCTCACATGCCTAATTTGGCATTCTTGACCGTTAAAAATGTTGTCACCTTCTCATTGAGTAAATAGGGAGGATGTTAGACGAGTACTTCCCACATGCCCAATTCACCATTCTTAACCGATAAAATGTTGTCACCTTCTCATTAAGTTGTTTGCTCAAAGAGCAAGAGCTTTGCCCTTCCTGGTGTATACACTCATGCTTGCCTATCTTAGGTACTGGGCCTATGGTATAGTTAGACACACTACTATTTGTTGGGTCTCTAGAGAGTACCACAACAATACATAGGCTAATGGGATATATTGTTTCGGTAGTTTATACAACGGAGTTAGTTCTATGCAATACATAGGCTAATGGGAATATTGTTTCGGTAGTTTATACAACAAAGTTAATTCTATGAACAAATTTCCATTGAGTCTTACAACACCCTTGAAGCTTTTCCTTACCATAAATCCCTCACTATTGTATTAAAGACAAGAAGGTTTTTTTTTGTGCATATGGAAAAAGCATATGATTGAGTGTGAGAGTGAGAGGGAAAGGAACCAAATGGTGTATCGACGACATCTTGGTCCTTGGACATGCCACCATAACATGAAGTAAGAAATTCCCTTTCCCGTAAGTGTCAAACCTTATATATGTCTTAGAATAAGTAAAAATGAAAGGACAAAACAAACTTTAAATTCACTTAAACAAAAATAAAAGTGGAATAAATACATAACTCCATGATGCACAATTGGTCATAAATGCCATGATTGTGTCAATGGTTTGGAGACAACGTTAATATTGCCTTACAATTGTTTAGAGATGACCTATCAGGGTTGAGATGGTTGTGTGAATTATTGCATGAGGTAGTTTGATGCAATTATTTGTGTCAATTGAGGTCGATGTGCCATAATTGAGAAAATTATGCCATTATCTTTGGAAACTATAAGGTTGTTTGATACATTGTGGCTTTGAATCGTAGCCAAGAATACATGGTATAACAAAGATGTATGAAAGCAATGGCTTTTAATCCATTACCTTAAGTTATGGCTTCAATAGTTTACCACTAGGGTAGGCGAATTATGAGAAAAATATTTAACCTGCTAACACACAAGGCAAAATAGAACTAAATGATAATTTTAATTTTGTTGGGTTGTGTGGTAAAGGTTTGGAAGTAATAAAAAATCATCGAGAAGGTTTTTGGCTTAAAGCCCTTTGGCTACATAAAACCAGTGAAGGCGAAACTTTTAAAGGCATCTACAGGCTTTAGTTAAGCCCAATGGTAGGGAGCAACAAGAATCTCCTCAAGAAAGGTGTTGCCATGTAATTTGTGTCACATCTCTTGCCATATCACCAACTCATGAACTATTGTCATAATAAAATGTAAAAAGAAAAGAAAAGAAACCTTCAAGAGAGGGTTTGAAGCATAAAACGTAAAATGAAAAGAAAAGAAACGTGCAAGAGAGGGTTTGTGGCAGATCAACAAATATACTTGTGGGCTCATTCAAAGGAAATAAGGTTGGATTCACACTACTCTCATGCATAATTATGCACTTTTTTTCATTGACATACAAGGTGGGGGAAAACATGCCACCATGGTACACTTCACCTCATGTGGTGGAGCCATCAGAAAAGTGTGAAATGCACTTCTATGACAAACATTAATCACCTTTCACACTTACATGTTTCGCATGCAAATAGAAATTTTGATTTGTTGGGGTGAGGGTTGAGAAACCCATTAGAACTAAAGTTATAAGCCTCCCTGACGCATTGTTCTAAATGTATGTGAACATCTATATGAACTTGTGCGCATACTCATATATTACCTCTTGTCAATGTGAACAAGCATCAATTGTACCCCTTGTTTTGGTCAGTAGAGGGAACGGTTAAGTATTAAAACAATAGATGAGTTGTCATTAGGGTTACCAATCTATGTATTATTAGGACCCTAATGAAACTGCTAATGTTAATTCCCATTACAAGGCACCAAGCTATATTAATATTTGTTTGCTTAGGATCATAGGAGCATAGAATTATCATCCTACCATTCCCTTGTCATAATTTTACTTTGAAGCTTTATTAATAATATAAGAAGCCTTAGCGCAACACCACCACCTTCAACCCGGAGCTTTACCGCAAGACCCACCAATCGAGTAGTGACGAAAGTCTACCTTCGTGATCCGACGGTGCTGAGTGGAAGAGTTGTCGCTGATCTTTTGACTTCTCATTGCTTTTTATGAGTTGTTGATTATCTGGAAATACTCTATTTTAGAGAAAGGGATTAAAATAGAGCCAACAATTATTAAACAAGTTTCATGAGTGCTCCATCATAATGCCATATTTTGTGGTTCTAATATTCCTCCAAGCCATAACATTCTCAATCTAAAATATAGGTGATAGACCAAATATATGAAAGAAACATGTTAGCATTTGTGAATTGTGGGAACTAGCCTTTATTATGTGACAATTATAAATCAAAACAGGTTGTAGTGTGAAATGGACCCTTTAGGCTCTCATGTACATAAAAAGGATTTCCGGGTTCCCCAACTTTGGTCCTATTTCTCTCCCATTTGTATGTAGCTTTTCCCGTTAATTAATTGAGATATGTAACATATTTATTACTTAACAATTATCTATTTAATTGAGATAAGTCATGTTTTTACATCTAGCAATAATCTACTTAATTAAGAACAACATATTTCTTAATCATGTTTAGTGATTAGGCGTGTGTCAATGTTAGGTTTAAATTAAGAAGACCTTTAGACTTCCATGATTTCATCGATCGATCGATAAATATATCTTTTCTAACGCCCACAAAAGACCGATTGTGATCGATGAGATGAGGGGCCTAGTCTGTGATGAGGATCAAATGTGGGTTCTCTCAAATTATGATTTTGATGATGTGGTGTAAACTGCGAATCCATTGTAAATAACACAAAATTAGGAACCTTGCCGCCTTCACCAATAGAATTATCACACACATGTGCTACTTGAGCGGAACCATGGGAAGCTTGAACTAGTGAAGTTGTGAGGCTCTTGAGAGGGTCTTCCTTTAACCATCTTTTGTGTGTTGCTTTTCGATTTGTGGACTTGAGGCCTCTTTTCGTGGATTTGGTTGTTGAACAAATGATCCTTAATGGATTTGGGCCATCCATGGATTGAAGCGGTGCTCATGTTTACAAGGCACTCATGTGCTTTCAAAGGGAATTAGTGTATCGAAAGGGAAAGTAAAGTTCATGCTTTTGAAAAGAGTTTGTGAATTGCCTATATGAATCCCCTTTGAAGGCCTTTGGGCATTTTCTCTAGGCAAGGACTTTACTCAACCTCTTTCCCTTGGTTGTTCCACATGGAAATCCGATGAGATTAAGTTCAAAGACTAACATTTTTCACTACAATAAATATTAGATTAAGAGCAAAATGTTAAATTAATGTTTAGTTACAAAATGTTAAATTAATGTTTAAATTAATAAATATTAGCATAGGGCATATATCATGTTCCAAATCACAATTAGACTTATTACACACAAGAACATGCAAATGGAGATCAATCACAGGCCCAAAGTGATTTTATATGATTCACAACTAACAATCGGCAACGGTTCGGTTTGGTTTGAAACCGAACCGTTTAGAGATGTTGAAACATGAACCGTACCACGAAACCGTTAAACCAAACCATTAAAAAAAATTCAAACCGTTAAGACATTAAACCGGTAAAACCACGGTTTCGTGGTTCGGTTTTAGTTTTCAGCTTAGGTCAAAATTTAAAATTTAAATTCAAAAAATTGTAAAAATTTAAAAATTTTCATTATTTAAAATTTCTAAATTTTCCCAAAATGTGAGAATAAGGCATGAAAATGAAAAGATTATTTAAAAACAAATCTTTTTAAAATTTTTAAAGTTTTTTGTTAAGTAAAAAAGAAAACGCTAAACCATTTAAACTACGGTTTTTAATTGTTGAAACCGAACCGAAACGTTTAAACTGTTAAGCCGCGGTTTCGTGGTTCAGTTCGGTTCCGTTGCCGATTATTATTCACAACTCAAGATATGTTCAGTCTCTCCCTCTCACCTCCATGTGATTCCTCTCTTGTTTCTCTTTCTCTCCTCCTCTCCTCTATGTGCTTCCTCTCTTGTTTTTTTTTCTCTCCTCCTCTCCTCCATGTGCTTCCTCTCTTGTTTTTGTTTCAACATAACGTTTTATTGTAGTTGAGTGATAACTACAACAAAAACGTTATCACTCAACTACAATAAAATGTTACGTTGAGTGATAACGTTTTGTGTAATTTTTATCTTGAAGTTTGAAATAGAAGTTAGTGGTTTCAACAGATGATCTATTCCAATTGCTAACCTTGTTTTATTGTTTTGATTTTGTATACGGAACCAACAATCATTGCTCTAAATGAGAGCAGAGACTATTTTGAGAGTTTTGCCATACACTCTTTCCCCATTTTGGACACAGAAGCAAGTCAATCGTTTTAAAAATTGTGGAACTTTAACATATTCTCTCCATTTTGGATATTACTGACATATAATACATATAATCTGTTATCATATCTTCAGATATGCCCACTATGAAGGAGAATAGTAAGGGAGCTATAAAGTTTATGAATACAGGAGACATTAGTGTCTGTTCCTCCTGAGGAGGTCAATGATGTGTAGAAATAAATGGATTTCATTGGTGGATATTTATGCAAAGTTTGATACCTATTCAAGCAATATAAAGTGGAATATAGTCATATGGAATGCAACTCATTTAGGAAATGTACATAATCTCCACATGGAGAAGAGCCCTCTTCCATATCTTTTGCAAACTTATTCATGTTGAGATTGTAGAAGGTAGCTTCAAAGGAAAAAAATAGTTGAAATGCATTGATCTTGGTTGGCACCATGGGATCAATCATCGAATGGCAAAGGATATAAGACACACACACAATGTAGCAAGACATTACTACATTAGAAGATGCCATAGAAAAATTCCGACTTCATTCATTTTATCAGTGCTCAATCGTACATACCGATAAAAGCATCTAAGATCTCCCCAAAATCATAGGTCTATATTACAAAACAATGGCACATTGAATTATAAGAATTATGTACATTATCAATATTAGCTTTACAAAAAGTGTTCAACAGATCTATATGGCCCACATACTTTTGATGCCTTTATCAAGCTTAAAATAGATTGTGCAAATCCACATGACAATGTACGCCATGAAACCACATTGTGTTTTGTTAGCTGAACAAATACCTTTTGCGCCTCTGATGTTTTCAATCTGGATGCATTTCAAACTAGCATTTTGTATAGCTCAATCTTTATCGAACCCATCACTAATTGTTAAGTCATGTAGCATTAAGCCATGCAACATATATCCCACAATACTACATGCTTTCAAAACAGAATTTCATATGATTATAGAGTTGGAACAATAGAAAAAACCCAACAAAATTGCTAGTTCAAATTTTGTTCTTGCTAATTCAACAGAATTCAACACTTACATATTATACTTTTTTGAAAAATACCATAATCAATCAAGAGACACACATAATAAAATGGTACACAAGTTTCCTCAAGAATCATATATTGAAAAAAGATATATTGTTTGAGTATAATTTTATAGATGTTGAAAAGTGAAGATACAATGTTCCAACACTATTTTGAACAATTGTACATAGCTTAGTCAAATATCAAATGAGAAGAATCTCGACCACACTAGTTGCAAAAAGGCATCAGCCTCTTCTCATATCCATGAACCCTACAAAAGGCACCAAACAAGGTTACCATTCAACAATTAACAAATATGAATATAAGAATGAGTAAAAACATGGATTTAGGAATGAGAATCAAACCTGGCAAAACTCAATTATACCAGAGTCTGAACAAATCTTTTTAAACAACAAATCTATGTTGCAATAATTTTAACTTTTGAAGCATAAATATTAGTGATAGATACTCCACCGCTATTTATTACTGTGAACCATCGTTCTCCCACAACATCTGGGTAATGAACATCAACAATTGTAGCACTTATTATGCACTCTACCCCATCATTAATCAATATACGTTGGCCCTTCAAAGTTTTCATAGCAATCGAGATATAACTATGATTATGATTTAAGGGCAACATGCTATCACAATGATTGCAATGTGATGTTTGGTTTTTAGCCAATATTAGCAACCAAGAATTACAATGCATATAATTGAATCTTGGTACGTCTCGGTAGACGAAATTGCTTTTGACATCCTTGTATGCCACACCCGTTCCTTCTTGTACCCTTATCCTTCTTGATAGGAGCTACCTCGATATCTTCAAACGGTACTACAAAGCTAACAATGGGCACTGAATTACCGGAGGGGTTCTCCTTTACATTTTGTTGCAAATTGCTAATACTCCCATTTTGAGGTTGATCTAGCATCGGAGGGGAAATAACAAACCTCAATTGATGAGAGAATGTAAACATT